>NW_005198289.1:0-46337 GCF_000372725.1 Emiliania huxleyi CCMP1516 | reverse complement strand
GGGAGGAACGGGGCGAGCCCCCTCCAACCCACCCGCGCTAGGTCTCGGGTTTGACGCAGGGGTCACTCCCGGTTGTTTGTTTTTGCACTCCCGCGAAACTCGTGAACTAGCCGGGGCAGTCGGAGAAGGGGCAACTCCGTGCACTGACGGTCGGCCGCCAGAAAACACGCCTGCGTGGATCGCGTCACACCAATCCTCGCTACCCAACGCGGCCAAAGGATATCCACCTCGAGAAGTTCGAGAAACCTTACCCCGCAAATTGTCCGAACCCTGCGTGCTGGTCCCGCGCGCGCTGGGTGTTAGAGCTCTTGTCCGGCTCTTGTCGCAGGCCGCGGCGGTGCTGAGTGACCTCGCTGACAACGCCGACAACCAGGTGGCGATCGATGCTGCGCATCGCTCTCGCCCTAGCGGCCCTGCCTCACGCCTCCGCCTTTGCGCTCCCGGCTCACACGCACTCGAGCAGCCCGGTCGTGTTGGCGCCGGCGGCTCGTTCTTGTGTCGTCCGCGTCGGCCGTGCCCTCATGGGGCGCGCCGAGAAGCGGATGGCCAAGAAGCGTTCGCGGAAGGGCCCGCAATACCAGGGCGGGCGGCCGCTGCGCGCGCCGAGCGGAGCGAAAAGCAACGACGTGGTGCCGCGCAGCGTGGTGCTCGGGCGGCTGAAGGAGGTGCCTGTCTTTGGGCTGATGAGCGCCGCGGGAGGACTCGTGCAGCAGGACGGCGAGGTGACGTACTACCTCTCGCCGCGCGAGGCGGAGAAAGCGCGCGCAGCCGTGGCGGGCGGCGCGAGGCTCGTCGCAAAGACGCTCGACGAGGTCTACTTCGACCAGACCGCTCGTCTGAAGCCCGCCGACTCTGCTCTGCGCGAGGCGAGCGAAACCTCTCTGCGCCAAACCTCTCAGCGCGTCACTCTGCCCGCCCCGTCTCACGGTCGTCTGGCGCACGCAGCAGGCAAAGACGATCTCCCCACATCTCCCCATATCTCCCCATATCTCCCGCTGCAGGCAAAGACCATCCCGCAGGAGCGCGCCCTCGTGCAGCGCTGCAGCACGCCTCTCTTTTGCATCGACGGGATGCAGACCACCGCCACCGAGTCGGGGGCCACGTCGCTGCCCATCTTTTTCTCAAAGGCTCGCTCGCCCAGCCCTCAGCTCCGCCCTAGCACGCAGGGCCGTCGGCGGGGGCCGGGGGACTGCAGTACGCAGGGACCGCAGCCCCCCGCGGCAAGGCGGCAGCTCCAGTCCCCGCGGGGTCTGACGCCGCTGTCCCACACCGATCCTCCAGTCCCCACACCCCAGATCCTCCAGTCCCCACACCCCAGATCCTCCAGTCCCCACACCCCAGATCCTCCAGTCCCCACACCCCAGATCCTCCAGTCCCCACACCCCAGATCCTCCAGTCCCCACACCCCAGATCCTCCAGTCCCCACACCCCAGATCCTCCAGTCCCCACACCCCAGATCCTCCAGTCCCCACACCCCAGATCCTCCAGTCCCCACACCCCAGATCCTCCAGTCCCCACACCCCAGATCCTCCAGTCCCCACACCCCAGATCCTCCAGTCCCCACTGGATCCTACGGCCCTCTGGATCTGACGCCGCTATCCACGGCCCGCCCCTCACCGCAGGCGGAGCTGCTCGACTTTGCGACGCCCGTGTACGGCGCCAGGGCCGAGGACCAGGTCCTGCTGACCGACCTGCCTGTGGTCGTGTCCAACATGGTCCAGGGGCCGGCGGGGCTGCTGCGCGACGCGAGGTTCTTCCCCGAGGCGAAGGCGGTGGAGGAGGCGGCGAGGCAGGGAGCGAGCGAGCGGCAGGACCTGTTTGGGACGGCGGGGACGCTGGAGGCGGAGAGGGAAAGGGAGGGCCGGTTCGGCGGCATGAAGCTGCCATGGATGTAATGACCTAAAACATTTAATGCTCAACCTCAAGGACACGGCCGCCGTGCGATCACAGGCGGGAGCATCGCCATATCGGCGGATCGGGCTGCTCTTTTGTACACACGTTGACTTTGATCGATAACGTATCTCTTTCTGCTCACACACCTCACAGCCCCCGGCGGCGCAGCATCTTCGCCGAGCGAAACACCTCCACCTCTCGCAGCCTCCTGCTCGGCCGCAGCGCGCGCATCGCGCGTCGGCGCGCGCCCTCGGTCGCCCACCCGCCGCAGAACCAGACGGCGTGGAAGGGGCTCGCGCTGTTCCCAGTCGCCTATGACATGCGGTCGTGCATAACGCCACGGGACATCAACATCATGCCCGCAGTCGCGTGGACAGGGGCTCACGCCGCTCGCTCGCCTGCGGGTGCTTGAACTGGTACCGCACCGAGGGGCGGACGTAGAAGACGCCCGCAGCCCTCTCCAGCCCGCCCTCCCCCACCCTCCGCCTGCGCCGCCGCTTGCAGCACTCGCCGGAGGAATGCGCGGCGCTGCTGTCGCCCGCACCGCCGCCACCGCCACCACCGTCGCCACCGCCACCACCGCCGCCACCACCGTCGCCGCCGCCGCCGCCGCCTCCTGCAGCGCGGTGTGTCGCGAGCCGCTCGAGGAACGCGTTCCAGTAGTCCTTCTCGCACACCCAGGCGGGCAGCAGAAGCAGGAAGGGCGCGCCGCGCATGTCTCCGTCGCTGGCCAGGAAGCGGAGCAGCCTGGCGGGGAAGGGGGCGTTGCAGTCTGGCGGGGAAGTGGGCGGGGAAGTTGCAGTCTAGAAGGGGGGGGAGGGGGCGTTGCAGCCTGGCGGGGAAGTGGGGGTAGGTCTGCTACACGTATACTCGCTCTGGGGTGAGGGCGTGTTCGGCTGCCAAGCCGGGGGGGGGGGGGGGGGATCCCGGCCCGGATGGCAGGGAAGGCGGCCAGGGCTCGGGCAGACGAGGCACGCTGCGGCGGGCAAGGAGCAACCCAGGCTGTGGACACCCCTCGCCTCTGGCTCGGGACTCGGGAGAAGAAGGGGCACGCTGCGGCGGGGCAGGGAGCAAGGCAGGGCCACGCCGCGCCTCTGCTTGTGGTCGCCAGAGTAGGGCGGGTTGGTGAGGAGGACGTCGTACTGCGGCAGCTGGCCCGTCGCGATGTCCGCGTAAAAGTCGCGGTTCCGGTTGAGAACCCTCTCGCGGCGCACGCCCAGCGCCTAGAAACTTCCTAGAAGGTTCCTAGAAGGTTCCGGTGTAGAAGCTTCTCGCGGCGCACGCCCAGCGCCTCGAGCTCTGCGACGGCGCCTGCAGACAACCAATCGCACGAGGGGCTGGTGCGGTAGCGGCGGCGTGGGTGGCCGCGGCGGTGGCAAGGACAGTGGCAAGGGAGGTGACCGTGTGATGCTACAGAGGAGCGCAGTGTGTGCTTCGGAGCGCAAAGAAGAGCACGAAAGGCGTGCGTCGCTGCGATTGGTGAGAGGGGGGCCGCCGCGAGTGGTTGGCGAGAGGCGTTAGAAGGCCGCGGCGGGCTCCCGCAGGGGGGGGGAGGTGTCGTGAGGCCACTACGGCAGCCGCGCGCCTCCTAGAAGGTTCCTAGAAGGTTCCTAGAAGGTTCCCACTACGGCAGCCGCGCGCCTCCCTCGCAAAAGTACGGGTCAAAGACCGTCACCGCCGCCAGCGCCTCCGCCTCTGGGGCGCTGCCCCCGTCCCGCTTTGGAGGGAGCGGCGAAGCGGCGGCGAGGAGAGGGAGGATGTCCGCGTACGCGCGCCGCGGCGTCTCAAAGTGGTCATTGTACTCGGTCACAAACGACCAGCGCGAGAGGAAGCTGCCCAGCCGCTGGCCATGCCTGGAGAGGATCGCCTCGACCAGCAGCGCCGCGGCAGCAGAGAGGGACGGCGCGTCGCCACAGAGCGTCAGCTCGCGAGCAGCAGGGCCCTCGCCCGCGGCGCGCGGCGAGAGCTCCGTCGCCACGCCGGCGCCTCGCAGCCTCGCCAGCGCCGCCTCGCCGAGCAGCGACGTTGCCTCAGGCACGACAAAGCGGACGCGCCGGGTCGCGTCGCTGCGGCCGATTCGCGCGCACTCGGCGCGGAGTAGGGCGGCGCAGCCGTCAAAGGCGTGGCACATGGCGGCCACCGACTCGCCGCGGATGCTGCACCGCCGGTCGGGCGAGGCAGCGTCCTGGTTGCTCAGGTGGATGCTGGTGGCGCCCGACTCTTGGACGAGGCGGCGGACGGCGCTGCCGCGCGGGCCGATGATGGGAGGCGCGAGCGAGTTGGGGACCTGGAAGACGAGGGCCATTTCCGCCAGAGGATCGCCCGCGCCGCCTTCACAGCCTTGTAGAGAAGAATTTTACAACCAAGCTCCCTCGCACAACACTGATCGTCCTTCCAAAATCCTGCTCGTGCAGGTGGGGACCCTGTCCTCCTCCCCCATCCCTCGTTTGGCTTGTCTGTTTTCTTTCTTTCTTTTTCACTGGGCACGGGACTGGCGCGCACTGGCACTAACACAGGTACACCACTGGAGCCGCCTAAGCGACTCCCGCGAGGACGGCGAGGCACTTAGCTCCGTGCACTCGACCGCCCTCGCCGCTGGCAAGCTCATTCACAATCTGCTCTGCGATTGAGAAGAATTTAAACACCGCGCACCCCCGGGGCTAGGGCTCTCTAGCCCGTAACCCGATGATCATCCGGCCCGCTGGGTGCGCTCCTCAGCTCCCCGGCCCTGGATGTGAGGTCACCGACTGCACTCCAAGTGCTCCAACTCGTTGAGAAGAATTCTTAAAATACAAGCATATCTCACAACATGCACCCTCCCTTGGGTTGTCTGTTTTCTTTCTTTCTTTCTTTAGCACACTGGCACGACAAGGGCGCGGACTGGCGCGGACTGGCACACACACCGGCTCACCACCGGAGCCGCCTAAGCGACTCCGTTAAGAAATACGTTCTCTCGAGGTGGATATCCTTTGGCCGCGTTGGGTAGCGAGGATTGGTGTGACGCGATCCACGCAGGCGTGGTTTCTGACGGCCGACCGTCAGTCGAAGGCCGTATCGAGCCCTCTGCCGCCAAGCGCGAGGAAGAGGGAGTGCTGCATCGTGATGCCGAAGCTGAGCATGGGCATGAGGACGGACGGCGCGATCTCGACAGAGGGCACTGGCTTTGCCCGGGCGAGCATGGCGTTGTCGCGCCTGGGAGGGGACAAAGAGAGCAGCGGTTTTTCTTTCTTTCCTAAAAAAGGCCACCCATACCGCGAATCCCAGTCGTTGGTCGGACTGTGTTTCGCCTTCCTAGATCTATATCTATCGATCGCTTTCAATAGAGACGAAAAATATCTACTGCCCCAAAAAGATCCACGCTGCATGCGGCTCTTGGGTCCTCCGTCCTCTCTTCGCGAGCAAAGACCGAGCACCGACGCGCCAGAGCGCGGGGAGCCTCAGCCTGAGTTCGAATCACGAATGGTCTAATGTGCCAGCACAGCCTCAACTCCACTTTAGCACGCGCTGGCCGCCTTCAGCATAAACTCGAACTCGGGGTCTTGGATGGGCGCCGCCTGACTCGTCGGAGTGGGGTACAGCCCGTACCCGCCGACCGCGATGAATTGGGCGTTGTACTTGAAGCTGTTATCGGTGTGCATCACCTGCGCACTGGGTACCCCCAGCATCCTGGCAACTCGCATGCCCGGGTTCGCCTTGTCGGCTGCGATGCCGGGCCCGGGATCGTCCGTTCCGACGATTCGATCCGGCGGAAACGGGATGCCGACATCCTTGAGCACCTGTCGGGGTGGGTGGGTGGGTGGGGGGGGGGGTCCCGCGAGCGGCGCGGCTTGCGGGCGAGCACGTGGCGGCGCGCACGTGGTACAAGTACGCCTCCCAGACTGTCCCCGGCGTCGGATCCCACGACGCGGAGAGAATGAAAACATGACTCTCCTGGCCGATGAGCTCATCGACGTATTTTCTGAAGTACTCAATCCGCCCGGGACCGTCAAAATACGCCATGATGATTGCCGCCGTGCCGCCCAACTCTGCCTTGAGCCTTTCATAAGCGGGAACCAGGTCAGTCAACTTCTCCTCTTCGGTCGCGTGGTCAAACACGGCGTGCGCCAAGTTGTCGGTGAACTCAGTTGTGCCGTCAAAGTCGAAAGTGAAGAGCTTGATGCAGGGGATGTCGGCCGGCGGCCCTGTCGGCCACGTCTCAGGCCCGGCCTCGTTCACCTCCTCCCATGACGCCCAGCCCCTTGCCACGTAGCCCTCGGGGGTAAGGAGGGTGTAACCTTCGCGGGTGGGCGCAAAGCCCATCGCCGCGTGAAGCACAGCGAGAGCCATTGTCGATTGGCTTGGTGAGAGCGCCGCGGACTGCTTCCGTACCCCTCTTCAGTCGACTTCAGCGCCGAATTTACCTGGAAGTTTATTTTTTATTATTTATTTTTTCTATAGGTAGGCCGGCCCGCCGCCAATCTCCTTCCACGCGCCGAGCGTCCACAGCAGGATCACCCCACACCAGCTCAAAGCAGTTGTAGATAGAGGTGTGAGTCGAGTCAAAGTAGTATTTGTCACCATTCTCCGCAACGTCCTCAGCCCCGCAGAGTGCGAGCGCTACATTGCCGCCGCAACAGAGATAGGCATGACCTCGGTGCAGGCGGACGGCTACGAGCGGCGAGTGCGCGTGTGCAGCCGTGTCGCGGCCTCCTCCGAGCCTCTCGTTGCCCTCCTCTTCGCTCGGATCGCGCCCTTTCTCGCGCGCGACGTCGACCTCTTGTCGGCCGACCGCAGCACGCGCCCCAAAGGTATCCCGGCGGACAGGACACGCGCCGTGTGGAGGCCATACGGCCTGAACGAGAACTGGTTGGGTAGTAGTCTAAGTTCTGAGCCTCGCGGCTTAACGGGTCTAAGTGTGGCTAGCCACGCTGGAGTGCTTACGCGGTCTAAGATCAGCGGGAGCCTCTTACACCGGCTAAGTCGGCCATGGCACGCGATATACGGCGCTCGCGCCCAAATTTTCTTCGCCTGCGCGGGGGCGATCGATCCTCCTCATGCTCAGCAATCGCCGCCTCAGCATCCTCCTCTTCCGATTCTCGTTGCTGCTTCTTGAGCGCACTTCGGCGACATCTAGCCAAATAGTTCTCACAAATAGCCTCAAGCTCAAACAAACGCATGTCAGAGAAGCCTGTGTATGCTGGTCCTCTTTGAACGATCCGCGCGTGAGGTAGCATAGGGCCTTGTTGGCAGCAGCCAGCTTGTTGCGCTGCTTCGTTGCGATGAGCTGATTGGGATCGCAGAAGTGCATGCCAAGCACCGCCACGATCTTGAAGCAGAACACATCGCAACCGCATCGTCCGCACTGCCATCGGCATGCCGCGCCCGCCGCTTCGCCGCAGCCGCCTTAAGGCACGCATAGCGGCAGCACATGGTACGGTGCGCGTACTTGAGCAGGCGTTGCGCGCCGCAAGTAGCGCACTGGCCCTGGGAGACGGCGATATGGCGTCGTGCGCGGCATACGCTAGTCGGGACCGCGTCCAGGTATTTTTCGGGTAAACCTGGACTTTTGCAGGTATACCCGGGTTTTACCCGGAGTTGGCCTCGTGTCGTCTAAGTTCATGGCCCCCGGCCTTCCAGCGTCTAAGTCTGAGCCCGGCTCCGTGCGGGGGCTAAGTTGAGCGCTCGCTCGCTGCAGAGGCTAAGTGTAGAGCGACCCTCTAGCCCTACTACCCAACCATTGAACGAGATGTTCCGCATCTGCAGCTACAGCCCCGGGAGCCATTTCGCTCCACACCTCGACGGCGGCCATGTCCGCTCGCCCTCGGACGCGTCGCTGCAGACGTTCATGACACAGGTAATCGTGTCTAGTTACGCTTCACCCACAGAGGACAGAGGCACACGTACAGTACCCGGGTACATGACCTCTGAATGTACTCAAACCCGTGTGAGTCTCAGTGCGGCCCCATCACACCATCCCACTCGAGCCAATCGCCCCACTGCCGACTGAACCAGCCACAGCTCCTGCAACGGTTTAGCCCACCCCCATCCTCGTTGTTGTGGTGCGCCAAATCGTTGCAGGCCCGATTCTCCACAGGCCCTGCACGGCACCTGCGGCACATGCGCAACTCAGTGTTGCCGTAAGTGTTGCCCTGCCCTCCGTTTTGGCGCAAGAATTCTGCTGTTGATGCTTCCGCCTGCGCCTCCGCCCGCTGTCGCGCAGCCACCCGCTCAGCTTCGAGCCTCTCTGCCTCGCGCCGCAATCGCTCCTGCTCGCGCTGCCGCGCCTCCGCCTCCTCGCGCGCGATCCGCTCCCGCTCCTGCCGCCGCGCCTCTGCTCTGCGCGCGGCTTCTTCTGCCTGGCCCTCAGCTTGTGCGGCCTCCGCGCGCCTCGCTTGGGCGCGCTGCTCGCGCTCGTTGTCTGCAGCCAAGCTCCGAGCCTCGAGCCGTGACCGCACCTCCGCCCTATAGAGCTCCGCACGGTTGCGCACCCTTGCCTCTCTCCCAAGGCCACGCTCCGTGGGGAATTCAATCCCCAAAGGCAGCTCGCCACGCCCCGAGGCCTCCGGACGCGGATTCGGCTGCTCGCCACGCAAGAACCAACGGGCAAACACGGCGGGAAACCACGATGTTCTTGCTGCTGCCTCTACCGGCGGGAAGACAGGCTGATGCTGCTGCTCCTCAGCCTCCTCCATGTTCGCCTCCGAGGTTGCAAGGGCTAGCTGCACCTGGGCCTCCTCGAGTTCAGCTAACACCGCGGTTAGCTCGAGCACGCGTCGCTCTTGCTGCTCGTCGTCCTCGTCACCATCCGCGTTCTGCAATGCATCTGGCGAGGAAGCTATCACCAACGCCGAAACGCGCATCTGCAGCGAGCTCACTTGCGCCTGTAATGCATCTGGCGAAGAAGCTGTCAGCCGCGCGGCGATGGTGTCGCGTTGGATGCCGCCGCGCAGCGCCACCGTGTAGCTCGGCTCCGGGTCGTCCACGCTGCCGGGCATCACGGCGCGAACGGTGGCGAGGCAACGCGTGCCATCCCGCTGCGCGTACAACACGCTCTGTCCCGTCGTAAAGGACGCGTACAACTGCGGCTGCGGCTGCGGCGGCTGTGGCAACTGCTGCGGCGGCTGTGGCAACTGCTGCGGCGGCTGTGGCAACTGCTGCGGCTGTCGTTGCGATACCGCAACGGCCAGCCTGACCTGGGCGTCCTCGAGCTGCGCCTCGACCTCGGACAGCTCGAGCACGCGTCGCTCCTGCTGCTGTTCGTCCTCATCGTCACCCGAGAGCAAGGTTAACCGGCGCTCCTGCAGCTCAGTCACCCGCTGCTGCAATGGATCTAGATCGGAGGCCGGCGTGGGGGGGGCGCCTGCGGCAGCAACATCGGCCGCGGCAGCCCCAGCGCGATCGCGGACAATGCTCGAGAAGAACGAAGCGACGCTCCCGAAGAGCCTCGAGCTACCTGGCTGAGACCCTCCCGATGCTGGCTGCTGTGGCTGCGGCTCAGGCCCGCGCGAGGCTGCAAGGGCCAGCTGATACTGGGCGTCTTCGAGCTCAGCCCACACCGCTGTCAGCTCCTGCACGCGTCGCTCATCGTCCTCATAACAGCATCCTTCATAACAGCATCCTCGCAACGCCGTTAGTCGCATCTGCAGCGCAGTCACCCGTTGCTGCCATGCGTCTGGACTAGAGGCCTCGCTGGATCCCACACTTGAGATCCCGCCTGCAGCGGAGGGCCTGCCTGCGGCAGCCTCGGCCGCGGCAGCCCCGGCGCGCCGGATGCGCTCGTTGAGCGCCTCCATCTCGCGCGCATGCGCCTGTACGGCGGCGCGCTCTTGCTGCTCAAAGCGCGCTTCCTCCTCGGCTTCCACCTCGCCGCGCCGCTCTCGCAGCTCCGCGTCCTCATACGCGTCGAGCTTGTCAGCGAGCGCAGACCGCAACGGTCCATCCCCCTCGGCCGGCGGCGTGGCCTCGATGCGACCAACGGCGTCCTCAAAGCACTCCACACAGAAGCGATGGGACTCGGGCGGCGTGCACTCGACCCGCCAGACCTCGTCGATACAAACCGCCTCGAATGAGAGAGCCTCGTACGCGCCACAATGCAGGCAGACGACACGGCCACAGCGACGGCACTGGTGAGACGCCTGGTGGCGCGCCTGCCCCTCCAGGGGCACAAGCTCGCGCAAGCAGCTTCGCACCATGCATCGGGTTGTCGACAGCTTTGGTACGAGCGCCTCCTCATCGCAGATGGCAACGGCGAGGCCAGTCACGGGCGAAGGGTGCGGCTCCGATGGTGAGAAGATCCGCACGTCGTCCGCCCTCGGCACATAGGCTGGCAAACTCGATCGCTCAGCAATAACGTCGCGGATTGCTTCGCACCACTCCGCTAGGTATGAGAGCGGCGGTTCGCCAGCAGGCGTGCCCAACGCCAGCTCCTTGTCCCGCTCCGTGTCGGGGGTGCGCAGCAACAACTGCGAGTGCTCAATGCGGGCCGTGCTGTAGCCTGAGAGAGGGAACAGCGCGATTATCTCGGTGGCACGCTCGTCTTCGTAGATCACGAGCTTGTCGGTGCTCAACACAAAATAGCGCCGCACACCCCGCTCGCCAACCACTCGTCTCGGCACCTGGCGCATCAGCCAGCCCTGCTTGATGCCTTGCGGCCCTCGAGGCTCCTCCGCTGCTGCAACTGCCGGCCCCTCCCTCGCCTCGCGCTGCCGCGTCGCGGCGATTGCCGCCTCGCGCCGCTCGCGCCAGTCGCGCGCCTCAGCGGCATCGACTCGCTGCAGATCAATAGCACCCTCGATCAATGAGACGATTGCATGGACTGGCAAAAGCTGCGTGTGGTGCAGCGGGCCACCCATCGGTGAGTTGTAGTACTGACGGCGCTCGCGCGGCGCTCCACAGCATGCGTCGTCGCGCGCAGCCTCGCACTCAGTGGTCTGCGGCTCTGCCAACCGTTCGCGCTCTGCCTCAAAGTGGCGCTCGATGTTTTCGCGCTCGTAGACGTGCCCGTCGGCCGCGGCGACAGGGTCGGCCATGAGCTCGCCTAGCTGCATGATTGGGCACGAGAGCGTCCTTCGCTCTGTCTCCGTCAGGGGCATCCGTGAGGAAGCCTGTCGCGACGGCATTAGCGGCTGCGGCGTCGGCTGCGGTGCCGCCTGTGGCGTCTCCACAATTCCGCCGGCGATGGCGCCAAAAGCAGTGAGCACCTCTCCGGTATGGGGTAGGTCGCATGACGGTGCCGGTGCGTGCCGGAGGCGCTCGGCGGTGAGCGGCTGTGGCGAATCGGCGGGGAGCAGCGACTCGGGTCCGAGCTCGGCGGCGACACGAGCCCGAGTGGCGTCGGTGATGGGGCGCCCGAGCTCGGCGGTGACCTCGGCGGCGGCGATCTCATGGCGCCCGACGAAGCCTTGAGGCGTCGGCTGCGCCGCTGCCTGTAGCTGCTGCGGCATTGACTGCGGCATCGGCTGCGGCATCGGCTGCGGCATCGGCTGCGGCGTTATCTGCGACGACGACGGCTGCGGCGTCGGCTGCGGCGTGGCACCTGACGACTGAGGTAATGAGGATGGTGCAGTAGACGTAGACGGCACCTCGGGTGAAGGAACGAGGTCGAAGGAGCAGGACTGCCACATGTTGAGCATGCTCTCCTGAACGCTCTGTGCGTCAGGGTCAGCATCGAGAAGAAGCGGTGGGAACCGCATTGCAAGTTCCCAACAGAGCGCCTCCAAGTTGTCGAAGCGAAGGAGGTGCGCCTCAGTGTAGAGCGGTGGGCGCGGATGCGAATCCAGCAAGAAACAGAGCGCGTCCGATGACTCTCCTGTCAGGACGAGAATGGTCTCGGGCGCCTTGGTGATGACAAAAGCCGCGCCCGGCGCATCGGAAAAGGCGGTCAAGAAGTCGTTGGCAGTGTCTGCGCGGAGAGGCTTTATCAACCCGAAACCGAACGTGCGCTGCCCGAGGCCGGTGAGCAGCTTGTGCTGAGGCGGCAGAGACTGCAGCAGCTCCTCAACGGCGCACTGCTCGGCTGGGGCGCCGGTCTTCATTCGCTCCATCGCGAGCTCCACGCCTTCGCGCACCAACCTGTCAATAAGGTCACGATTGGCTGATGCGTACGGCTTGTCGGCCGCCAGTCCCATGCACAGGTTCGCCGAGCTACCATACCAGTATTGGCGCTGGAGCAGACCGAAAGCAGCGGCGAGAGCTATGCAAGTGCACGCACTCCGCCCCGCCTCTCCCCACGTGTACTGTGACACGGTACCGCACGCAATCAGCACGCCCTCGCGCATGAACTTCGTCACAAGCGTGTCCAGGGAGCCGAGGCGCTCGGCGGTGAGCGGCTGCGGCGAGTCGGCGACGACGGAGGCATCGATCGTGGCGGCACCGATCACGCCGCCGCCATCGACGCCATCACTGTCGACAGATGTAGAGCCAGCTCCCGCCAACTGAAACAAGCAATCGCGGCTGCAGTCAGCGTGAAGAAAGAGGAAGGCCCCAAGCCCATCACCGTGGACTTCATCAGGCGTCAGCCAGCAGACGTCGGCTCGGAACACCTCCTCGGCGAGGCCAAAGTGCTCTCTGAGCGTGTGGTTGATCCCGAGAGACGCCAGTGAAGCAAAGGTCATTCGCTCGATGCGATTTGAGCCCAGCAGATGCGTCCTGAAGGTGTGATAGTCGCCGAAGGCACTGCTTGCCAAGATCGGACCTCGCAGAATCATGCCCTCGCCCGGACCGAGCGCCGCTACCGCCACAACTTCGCCTTCCTCATCGCAGAAGGCAAAACCGCCGTTTTCAAGGAGCCGACGTGCCGGAGGGCAGTCCTGCCTGGCTTGGCCCGACTGCCCCGCCAGAAGGAGAGGATAGAGGAACGAAAACGAGTGCGCGCATGCTGGGACGACCGGGAAATGGGCCCACTGCCAAGCGCTCAGGTTGGCACAGGGCGAGAGTGGACCAAGCGCGGGCCCTTCCTCCCCAGGCGGCTTGAGAATGGCTGAAGACATGTGAACGCCGAAGACGCCATGCGCTCCACTGCCAGGCGCACGTCCCGTCGACCAGATCGAGTCGTGGAGTGAGGTCGGCTCCATGATTGTGAACTTGACCTCTGTTGTGTTGACTTGCGCGAGGCCGAGCGAGATGGTGTGGAGTGCTGGCTGAAGCGCTGTCACTGTCAAAGCCTCGCTAAGCTCCGCGTCGTCTGCACTGCGTGCGGAGGCAGAGGAGTCCGAGGAAGAACTTGAGCTCTCGTCTGAATCAGAGAGCGCTTGGTCTACCGATGCGAGTGGGCCGAAGCGAGCCGAGATGGTGTGGAGTGCTGGCTGAAGCGCTGTCACTGTCAAAGCCTCGCTGAGCTCCGCAACGCCTGCACTGCATGCGGAGGCAAAGGAGTCCGAGGAAGAACTCGGGCTCTCGTCTGAATCAGAGAGCGCTTGGTCTACCGATGCGAGTGGGCCGAAGCGAGCCTCCATGACCGAAAAGAGCCACCACGCCTTCAACCTTGAAACGCACCTTCGGACCAATCGCGCAAAGATCACATGGCGAAGCTGATGGCGAAGAGAACGGTGGCGCCGATGGGTTATATTTGTAGGGATGGCCAATATGATGACAACCGTGAGCCCAAGGCACCACAGCAGAGTCGCAAGTGGCCTGGCGTTTAGCTCTTGCGGCACAGCCTGCGGCGAGGAGGATGGCGGTGGCGGTTTACGCGGAGGCTGCGGCTGCGGCTGCGGCTGAGGCTGCGGCGGCGGCGGAGGAGGAGGAGGCGGCTGCGGCTGGTAGCCAGGCTCAAAACTGTCCCATAGCCAAGGCGGAGCGGATGGACCTCGAGTGGGCACCGAGGATGGCGGTGGTGGCTGTGAGGGCGGCGTAGAAGGCGGCGGCGGTTTACGTGGAGGCTGCGGCTGTGGGTGCGGCTGCGGCGGCGGCGGCGGCGGAGGCGGCTGCGGCTGGTAGCCAGGCTCAAAACTGTCCCATAGCCAAGGCGGAGCGGATGGACCTGGAGTGGGCACCGAGGATGAACTCGGAGAGCGCGGCGCTGGACCTGGAGAGGGGACCATGGGCAGTCCCGGTGGCTTTGCAGTGAACACATCGCAAACCCAAGGGGAGAGTGCGGTCAGGGACAAAGGAATATCGCGAAACATGCCCAGAACAACATCGAGAGGGAGGTAGTTGCTGGTGCCGACGGCACGGGACGAACAGAATACAGCGCTGAGTCCAACGACTATGACAGGCAGGAGAAAGGTCGAGAATGCGTCGAGGCGCCAGGTGCCTCCAAACATTAGCGTGCGAGCACCCGACGCCGAGGCTCTAGGATGCGCAAACGCGACTCAACCCAAAAGCGGACGCGACCAAACCAGGTCGCGACGCCGGCGCACTACTCGCTTAGTGTGGGTAAACCATAAAAGTAGGTTTGAATTCGTCCACGTAAGGCTTGGTGAGTGGTTGGGGTGGCCTCAGGCATCCCCAAGGGAGCCTCTGCGGTGCCACATAAGCAGCTTAGTGATTGTTGAGACTTTAAAGTGTATTCGTTTGAAGAAACGCAAACAGGACAGACGCTACTATGGTCACCAGTAAACCATAATTCGACTTTGAGGGATCATATCTCAAAAGGCTGGGTGAGAGCATAGCATTATTGTTGTATATTAGGCCGCATAAGGTCAAACTCGACCCCACAAGCATCAAGAACCCGATGCTCCCGCTCGACTGTGCCGGCACACTGCCTCCTCGCGCACGCTGCTAGCAGGCCGTTGCGGCCCGTGGTGCACCAGAGAGAGAGGTCGACACGTTGCCCCCGCCGGCGAGTCCGCGCGGCTCAGGCCGGCCAGAAGGTGTGTGGTGGCGGCACCGTGGCAGGATTGCGGAGAAGAGCTCGCCGAACGCGAGCAGCAGATGGCCAAAGTGTGCCAGCGCGAGAGCCTCGCGTGAGTGCAAGTGCGAGTGCGGGGGCGGGGGTGGGGGGGCGGGGGGGCGGGGGCGGGGGGGGGGGGGGGAGTGGAGCAGTAATGTGGGAAGGCTGCCGGCCTCCGCCAGATGCTTTGCTTGCGCCTCTTGCACCTCACGGGGTGTAGCCTCTCGCCGCATATACACAACTGTACAGCGCGAGCAGCCGTTTCGCGCGTTATCGGCCGGGGAGCGACCACGAAATATTTTTTTGTGGTCTTCGGTAAGTAAGTAAGGGTGCGGGGGTGGGCGTCAAGGCCCTCCCCCCTTCGCCCACCTCGACTCCTTCGAATAAGGGCAGATATGCCCGTAAACACACCCCGCACACCGCACACCCCACAACACACAACACACAGCAAGCTCGTCTTTTCTTTTGGCTTTTTCTTTTTCAGTAAGATTCTTTTTCAGTGGGTGTACCTGTGTGTGTTAGTGCCAGTGCGCGCCAGTCCCGTGCCCAGTGTTGTGCGAGGGAGTTTCTTAAAAGTGAGCCGGTGTGTGTGCCAGTCCGCGCCAGTCCGCGCCCTTGTCGTGCCAGTGTGCTCTGAGAGAGGCTCCTCCGTAGAGGTCTTTTCTCGCAGCTGCGAGACATGCTTTCTCGGAGCGGGGCATCCAAAACAACAGGGCGGAAGGGAGGGGTGACCATACGCGCAGCGCAGGAGGGGTGCCCCTAAGGGGGCACAAAGGTAGCTCAAAGGGGAGTGAACAAGACGCCGCACAGGCGACGTGCACGCTCGCCGCCTGCGCTCGCCGCGTCGCTCTCTCCCTCCCCTTCTTTGCTTGAACTAGGGAATAAAGAGAGCTTCTGCGAGCCGCGCTCGGCCCCTGTCGGGCGCGATGGCCGCGGCAGTACCGCCGATTGATCTGCACTGCGTTCACGCGGGGCCCGACGCCCCCGTCCAGGGCCCCGCTGCCCACCCGCTGGTGGTGGCTACTGCCGTCCTCCGCTGGGGGCCGGTTGCGGCTGCGCCGAGCGGAGCAGCGCGCGTGCAGCTTGCGCACCACGCGATGCTGCGCGTCTTTGGCCGGCGGCTGCGCCTCGCGGCGCCCCCCGCCGGTACTCCCGCCCCGATGGTCTGCCCGCTGGACCTCGCTCTCACCGGAACCGCGTGGGTTCGCTTCCTGAACGAGCTGCTCACGTGCAGGCTCCTCGACGCGGCCCCCTTCTCCTCTTCGGCTGCACTACAGCTGGCGATCGACCGCCTCGATGTGTCGCCAGCGGCGCTGGAGGTGAAAGAGCCCGATCTCCTCCCGGTGGGGGGCCTCGCCGCCGCGGCCGCGCTGGCGGGGGATGCTGCTCATGCGCAGCGCGGGGCGCCTCGCCGAGCCAGCGCCGCGGCGTCTGCGGCGAGGCCGGCGGCGGCTGCGCGCGCGGCCCTACCTTCTCGCCAGCGGCTGTCTCCGCGTACGGCCTCCCCCCGAGTGCTAACCCGCAACTACTGGCGAGCTATTTTAAGGACTACGTGCTCGCGCTGGAGGGCGCGCTGCCCCCTTCGCTCTGCGCCCCCAACGTTGCGGGGCCGCAGTGGCTGGAGGAGGCGCGCGATGCGGCGACCTACTTGCGCGGCGACGCTGGCCGCCGCAGCGTCGAGGATAAGCGCCTCTACCTGCTCGCCCCCGGCGCCCCGCTACTGTTCTCAGTCCCCGCCTGGGTGAGGCGTTAAATCATCCGTCCCGCCGCGCCATGCACGACACGCCGTTCGAGCTTCCCGCGGCGTGCTCGGCGGCGGCGTGGCGGCTCTCGTTGCGCTCCGCCGCCGTGGCGGCGGTACGCCCCGTTACTGTCCTAAGGCCTGATAGTTCCTCCCGCCGTCGGTGGGGCGCACTCGCCTTCTCCCCTCGGCGACGCGCGCTGCCGGCCGAGCCGCGGCGCGGCTCGCCGCCGCGGCGTGCTCAGCGGCGGCGTGGCAGCTCTGCGTTGCGCCCTGCCACCGTGGCGGCGGTGCGCCCCGTCGCTGTCCTGGCGCACATATCTGCTGGGCCCGGCAGCGCCTCTCGCCGCCGGTGAAGCGCGCTCGCCTCTTCCTTTGGCGACACGCGCGCCGGCCGAGCCGCGGCGCCTGTGGCTGCCACGACGCGATCAGCAGCGGCGTGGCGGCTCGCGTTGTGCTCCGCCGCCGTTGCGGCGGTGCGCCCTGTCGCTGTCCCAGCGCCTGTTTTGGTGGGCCCGACAGCGCCACTCACCGTCGGTGGGGCGCGCTCGCCTCTCCCCTTCGGCGACGCGCGCTGCCGGCTGGGCCGCGGCGCGATCTTGTGCCAGTGCGCGTTCGACGGCGGCGGCGTGGCGGCTTGCGTTGCGCTCCGCCGCCGTGGCGGCGGTACGCCCCGTTGCTGTCTTGGCGCCCACCTGTTGGGCCTGACAGTCCTCCCTCCCGCAGCCGGTGGGGCGCGCCCGCCTCCACCCCTCGGCGGCGCGCGCTGCCGGCCGAGCCGCGGCGCGGCTCGCCGCCGCGACGTGCTCGGCGGCGGCGTGGCAGCTCCGTGTTGCGCCCTGCCGCCGTGGCGGCGGTGCGCCCCGTCGCTGTCCTGGCGCACATATTTGCTGGGCCCGGCAGCGCCTCTCGCCGCCGGTGAAGCGCGCTCGCCTCTTCCTTTGCGTCGCCAGCCGAGCCGCGGCGCCTTCGGCTGCCACGACGCGCTCAGCGGCGGTGTGGTCGCACGCTGCTGATGATCGCCTTCATCGCGGGGCTTGGGTCGGTGCTGCCTGACTCCGCGGAGGCGGCGGTCTTTAGCGAGGACTTCCTCCGCACGCTGCTGATGATCGCCTTCATCGCGGGGCTTGGGTCGGTGCTGCCTGACTCCGCGGAGGCGGCGGTCTTTAGCGAGGACTTCCTCCGCACGCTGCTGATGATCGCCTTCATCGCGGGGCTTGGGTCGGTGCTGCCTGACTCCGCGGAGGCGGGGGTCTTTAGCGAGGACTTCCTCCGCACGCTGCTGATGATCGCCTTCATCGCGGGGCTTGGGTCGGTGCTGCCTGACTCCGCGGAGGCGGCGGTCTTTAGCGAGGACGGCTCGCGTTGCGCTCCGCCGCCGTGCGGCGGTGCGCCCTGTCGCTGTCCCGGCGCCTGTTCTGGTGGGCCCGACAGCGCCTCTCGCTGCGGTGGGGCGCGCTCGCCTCTTGCCCTCTGCGACGCGCGCTGCCAGCCGAGCCACGACG
Source organism: Emiliania huxleyi CCMP1516 (assembly GCF_000372725.1). Taxonomy (NCBI): domain Eukaryota; phylum Haptophyta; order Isochrysidales; family Noelaerhabdaceae; genus Emiliania; species Emiliania huxleyi. Next base: position 28,387 of record NW_005198289.1, on the reverse strand, counting down.
CGCTCGGCAGCGGCGTGGCGGTTTGCGTTGCGCCCCTCCGCCGTGGCGGCAGTGCACCCCGTCGCCGCCCCGGCGACTGGCACCCGCCTGGTGGACTTCTCACCGTCGGCGGGGCTCAGACTGTGGCGCCTAAAGCCTAATGCTGTGGCGCCCAGAGGCTGGGCGCGGTCCGCTGCTGCGGCATGCTCGGCGGCGGCGTGGCGATTTTGCGCCTGATAGCGACAAGGCATCTCGGCGGGTCGTGGCGGCAGTGCACCCCGTCGCCGCCCCGGCAACTGGCACCCGTCTGGCGGACCCCTCACCGTCGGCGGGGCCCAGACTGGGCGCCTAAAGCCCAATGCTGTGGCGCCCAGAGGCTGGGCGCGGTCCGCTGCTGCGGCATGCTCGGCGGCGGCGTGGCGGTTTTGCGCTGCGCCCCGCCGCCCTGGCGGCGGTGCCCCCCGTCGCCACCCCGGCAGCTGGTACCCGTCTGGTGGACCCTCACCGCCGGCGGGGCTCAGGCTGTGGCGCCTAAAGCCTAATGCTGTGGCGCCTAGAAGCCGAGCCGGCTCAGCCACCCACCCGCCGTCTCCCTGGAGGCTCTTGGCGGGTCGCCAGGAATGCGGCGCAAAGCATCCAAACCCGTCTGCTCGGAAGCTTGCACAGTCAGGCTGTGGCGCCTAAAGCCCAATGCTGTGGCGCCTAGAAGCCGGGCCTGCAAGGTACCACTTTGGGACGCTCGCGGCACCGGCCAGCCGGACGCGCGAGGAACCTGCGGACGCTCACTGGCACCGGCGCCGAACGCGACGGACGCAGAGAGGCACCGCCTTGGGCAGACGGTTACCTTCCGGAGCTGGCCCACGGAGCTGGCCCACGGAGCTGGCCCACGGAGGCTGGCCCACGGAGCTGGCCCACGGAGCTGGCCCACATGGAAGGTCGCCGGGAATGCGGCGTAAAGCATCCTGCGCCTGGGTGACGGCGATAAACTACCTTCCATCGGACTGGGTGACTGTCCTTAAAATACCTTCCATCGGAGCTCCTACCTGGGTGACGACTCCGGCTCCCAAATACCGGACCAGCCCAAGGTGATGGCTCTAAAATTCCAGCCAGCCTCGGTGATGGCTCTGTAATATACACCTATAGGTGAGCCGTCGGCAACCATGGCACGCTGGCTTCGCTTCGCTAACACGCTGGGGGCGCTCGAGCTCCTCGCCGCCGACGTCTGCGCCGCGGCGGCAGCGCGCCCGCATTGCCTGGCGCCCGACGATCTGGCCCGCCAGTTCATCCTGCTGTCGCAAGCGCTTCACCTCTTCGTCGACCGCGCTCGCTCGCCGGCCAGTCTCTGGCGCGGTCCGCTACCGCCGACGGCGGCTCGGCGAGCGGCGCTGGCGCGCGCCTCGCTCGGGCTCGTTCGCGCCGCGGCGGCAGCGCGCCCGCATTTTGCCTGGCGCCCGACGATTTGTCCTGACAGTGGCCCGTCGCTCCCGCTTCGAAACGCTGCCGCCGTCAGCACAAACCGCCGCCACTGCCGTCGCGCCCTGCGCCAGTGCGGCAGGGCGCCTAGCGCCCAGCTGGGCCTTGACACGGCATCCTACCGTCCTCGGGGCAACTCAGCTCAACGATTGGGTGAATTCCGGATGACTGCGCATAATGGGGTTGACCCGCCGCGCAGCAAGCCGGTGTTCACGCCAATTCGAGCTACTACATCGCTTCACGTTCCGAGCCATACGCACCTTACAACAATGGGGCAGGAGTTAAATCGGCTCGCGCCGAGCTCCTGCTGTCGTCATCGTCGTCCTATGGGCGTGCGGGGGCGGCGGGCACCGACGGCTCAGCCGAGTCGGGTCGGTAAAGCCCTCCCACTGTTCTTCGGTGGCTCTGTCGCGAGACGGTTGGCCGATCGGAATCCATTAACTACTACGTGGAGTTCATCCCCTGATGAACGACTCATGGTCAGATTGCCCATCTCGACTTGCCCGTTGTCAACATCACTAGGGAGATTTGATTGGCGCTGGCGCCTGCTGTTGACAAGTGGGATCATCTGGCTTCCGGAATACTTCCGCGAAGCTGCCCCCAGCAGGCGTTTGACCAAAATCCAAATTTCCCTACTCCAGTTGAGGCGGCCCTCGCGCCCCAGAAATTCTTTTTCAGCTGCACCCCCATCGATTGCGAGTCGTAGAGCTGGCGCTGCCTAAAGCTCGGCGCATGGCACCGAGCAAGGCCGTGCCGCATCCTTCTCAGCATGACCTCCTTCGAGCTTACGCGCGGCTGTGGGCGGTCACTGAGTTTGTCATCATCTACGGCGACATGTTCCTCGTGCCGGGCTGCGAAAGCTTCTTCCCTTCTGAGTGCGTCGAAACGCCCGTCTGGTTCTGGGCGCAGTGCGCTCTCTGGCTCGCCATCCTGGCAGTGCCGTCTCGGCTCCTCGTCAGCCTCTCCATGCTTGTGCGCGTGTCCATGTTCGTGGTCCAGTCGCCCATGATCTGGGAGAGTTGCCACTGGGCGAACGCACTCGAGCTCGCATGCGTGGTCACGCTGCTGCTGTGTCCCGCCACCGCCGTCGTTGACCAGACGAAGGACCTCATGCGCACCATGATCAGCCTCTTCTACATCGGAGCCGGCTTCTGGAAGATGAACACCAGCTTCCTCGACCCGACCGTCTCGTGCGGCACCATTTACGTCGCGTCGCTACTGGCCACTTTCGCGCCGGAGGGCCTACTCCCGCCGTGGCTGGTGACCGCAGCTCTCGGGAGTGCTCCGTGGATGACGATCATCGGAGAGATGAGCATCGGCGTCCTCCTCCTCCTGCCCAGCCGGCCCATGCGCCGCGCCGGCTTCGTGCTATCCAACATGCTCCACTACGCGATCTGCATCACTCCGCACCCGAACGCGGTGCCGCTCTTCGGTGTGTTTTGCTACACCCGTCTCTTCTTTGTCATGCCCGAGGCGTGGACGGTGGCCCTGGCCGAGGCCGTGAGCGCGCCGAGGACCTCGAGCGGCCTCGCGTTCCGGGTCGCCTCCGTCGCCCTCGCGGCCTGGTCCGCCTCGCTCACCTCCGACCCGGGCCTCGTGATCAACTGGGGCATCCCCGCCCAGACCATCCTCTGCCTCATCGGCGCGAGAGTCGTGCTGCTCGACATGCGGCACGCGGCCGCGTGGGCGGAGGCGGGGCCCATCGGCCTGGGCGCCGTCGGCGGGCTCGCCAGCAGCATCCTACGCGCGAACGGCGCATTTTGGGTGCTGGCGGTCCTCTTCTACGTGTTTGGCGCGCAGACGCTCGGACTTATGGACATCTCTGCGACGAGCCCCTTCTCGCACATCCGCGAGCACGGCGGCTCTAACCACCTTCTCATGCCAACCTCGCTGCTGCAGCAGTGGGAGTGGAGCCGCGGCACGGACGGGTTTGGCGGCGGCGTCGTCCGCGTCACGAGCTGCTCGAGCGACTACCTCAACGCGATCTACCCGTGCAACGTGACGGACGAGCTGCGGCCCGGCATCCGGGACATGCTCCACTCGTTTGGGCACATCGGCCACGAGTACCACCCGACCGTGATGCGCATGTTTGGCTCGCACAGGATCCGGAGGCACGTGCCGCACTGGACGGCGGCCGCAGGGTTGCCCTTCCCGGTGTACACCGTCCCCGGCCTCGAGCTGCGGCGCATGCTCGCAGAGGCGCGCGCCGCCAACGAGTCCTTCGTCCTCGAGTACGACACGCTGCCCGGCGTCGTCGGCGACGAGAAGTGGAGGCACACCGCCGTGCAGTCCAAGGTGCGCCTCGAGGAGGACGGCGCGGGCGGGATCAACTGCCGCGTCCTCCGCCGCCCGCTCGACGAGGCCGAAGAGTGGGCGCCGTGCGGCGAAGACGAGCTCCCACTGCAGCCCGCCCCCACGGGCCTCCTGATGAAGTTCTTGGTCTGGTTCCCCTACCCCGTGGTCGAAGGGGTGTACGAGATTCCCTGCATTGACTAGGCGGTGGCATGCTGTATGTCAGATGACAGTTCCCTCTGTCGAGTGTACCCTTTTTCGTGGCCTTGTTCGTATGTAGAGATCTCTCCTAGGACGGCACGCCGCCACCACACAGGGATTTTAAGGAGAGGGGTGTGGTGCGCTAGCCGTCGCCCACCCTTGGGCGTCCGCCTCTTCCTATCTCTCTTCGCAGTCTCTCGCCGATTCTCGCTGCAACCTCGCTGGGAGAATTCTTTTTGTGTGCCGACTCCCGAGGTGCCGCAGGGCGGTCGGGCCGACACCGTATGCTAGTCGGAGTGGATTGTCTAGGGGTGTAAAGGTCGGTAGAGTGTCCGTTTGTGGCCTCCGGACGGGCTCTGGTCGGGAGCCCGCCGGGCCGGCTGAGGCTGTGTGTCCGTCCACTGTGGACCCAGTGATGGCCTAGGAGCCTTGCACGGACGGTGTTTATGCTATATAACACCTAGGGACCGCGTGGGGTGGGCGGCGAGCCGCGCATCGGCCGACAATGTGCCGGTGTACGCGTTTCGGTGACACTCAGGGCCCGTTTTGCATGACCTGCAAGGGGGAGCGGGGATAGAGAGACCACTCGTGTACGACCACCTTTTGCACTTAAGCTCACACCAAGTGACCGCGATGCGCACACGCTTGTGCACATCACAAACGCACAACAACGCACAACCACAAGCAAAGGAACCACTACCACACCACCACATGCTCTCCGCTGCAGCGAGACCCACCGCAGAGGAACCATCCGGCACTCCACTACTACGGCATGCACGCCGCACTCTCCCCCATATCGTCACACACAAAAGATAAGGGGTAGCACAGCACAGAGAATGCTCAAGTATACAGGCACTAAGCGTCGTCATTGCCACCCAGAGAGGCACGAGCCACCCCAACGGACATCGGGCACGCGTCCGTGCATATTAGTGTGTTGGGAAGGCCGTGCGTCTGCGAGCCTGCTCACGTCATCATCTCGGGCAGGAGCCGCTGGACGTGTGACGGGAGGAGCGGCTTTGGAACGAGTAGCACATCGTCGAAGCCAGCCTCGAGGCACGTCTCGCGTAGGTTCGGGATTCGCGCGTTGGCCGAGACGGCAAGAACGCGAGCACGGGAGCCCCCCTGATGGGCTTCGTAGTCGCGAAGGTGGCGTACCGCCGGCAGTCCATCAATCGTGTTTAGGTCAACGACCACGAGGCTGAATCGGTCATGTGAAGGCGAGGTCAAGAAGCGGAGGCCCTCTGATCCGTCGCTGGCGACGACGAGGCTGCCGCGCCCGACGCCGAAAACGTGGACGAGCTTGCGAGCGAGGTCGTCGTCGCCCACCACAAGCACCGAGTAGCCCCTCGTATTTGAGAAAGACTCCAGCTCCTCGTCGGAGAGGAACACCGCCATCGTGCGATTGCTCAAAGCACACACCAGCTTCGTCAGCTTCCTCCGTGAGATCGGAAGTTTCCACGAATTTCTTCATTAGGCAATCAAGCCGCACTTTGTTTTCTCTCTTTGTTTTCTTTCTTTCTTCGCAAAGGAGGCCCCGTGCCTGCGCCCGTGCAACTTTGTCCTATACGAGAGGGGAATCCTGGGGACCGTCGTGTGGGTGAACCCTTGGCCTTTCCGAGGGTTTCCTCTCGCACCCTACCTGGTTTCCTTTCCGTGTTTCCTGCTCGTTTCCCTACAACACCCTCTAGTTTCCTCGGGAAACCCCGGGGAAACTCCGTGGAATTCGTCATTTTGGGGGGGGCTCTGAGCCGTGTCTGAGGCTGTTTTGGGGCCAAAATCGGCAAAATACCGGGTATTTTGCGGGTATACCTGGAAAACCCCGGTAAACCTGGAAAATACCTGGGTATCGTGCCGATTTCCTCAATTTTGCCTCAGATTTTGCCCCAGACCAGCTCTCAGACTCAGGGAAACTCGCGAGTTTCCCGAGGGAAACTCGAGAGAAACAGAATGGAGCACCAAACACCCTCTGGTTTCCCTGGAAACTTCCGGAAACGCAAAGTGCTGGGGACCCTCTGGTTTCCCTCTGGGTTGCCGGAAACCCTCGGAAAGGCCAAGTGAACCCGGGCTCAACCAGGTTTGCCTCTCGCACCCCGTCTGTTTTCCTTTCCTTTTTTCTCTACAGCACCCTCTCTTTTCCTCTCTATTTTCCCGGGAAAACTGCGTGGAAATCGTCAAAGTTTTGGCTCTGAGCCGAGTCTGAGGCTAGAGTTTCGGCCCAAAATCAGCCAAATTTTAGGCCAAATCGGCAAAATGCCGGGAATTTCGCGGAGAACCCCGTGTATACCTGGAAATTACCCTGCGACCGCCTGGGTATTTTGTCGATTTCCTCAATTTTGCCTCAGATTTTGCCCCAGACCAGCTCTCAGACTCAGAGAGTGAGTGAGTGAGTGTCGTGATTTCTTGTTGGTTAATAAAAATCTCTCTCTCTCAGACTCAGGGAAACTCGCGAGTTTCCAGAATGGAGCACCAAACACCCTCTGTTTTCCCTGGAAATTTCCGGAAACGCAAAGTGCTGGGGACGCACTCTTTTCCTTTTTGTTTGCCGGAAAACCTGGTTGAGCCCAAAACCCGGCCCAGCCCCCCTCCGTGTCGCGATGCGCACATGCGCTCCCCACTCCCGTTCCCCTGTGTCCCTGATGCTCGTGCAGGTGCCCTGTTGTCCTCTACGCGCGAAAAATTCTTTCTTTCCTGTAGTCCGCGCCAGTCCGCGCCCTTGTCGTGCTAGTGTGCTGCCGAATAAGAATTCTTTCCTGCGTGCCGACTGGTGGATGGGTGTGGTGGGGGACTCCTGGTGGCTTTTCGTTACAAATTTACGGAATTACGGATTTACGGATCGACCCCCCTCCCTCCCCGTCCCGCGGCCCGGCCGTGAGACGCCGATCTACGAATCAAGTTGGTGCCGGATCGTCGAACAACAAGATTGGCGAGCCAACGCAGCCGAGAGATAAAATCTCCGCAAGAGGAGAGCCTAGAGTCTCTTGCTAGAGCGGTGCAGGCCGCACAGCGCGAACTCGCCGTACTGAGCCTAGCGCAGCGCGAACTCGCCGTCTGAGCCAGCGCAGCGCGAACTCGCTCCTGTCGCTGCGCAACCCTAGCCGAGCTCCATTTTCTTTCTTTCTTCGCAAAGGAGGCCCCGTGCCCGCGCCCGTGCCGCCGGGTGCAACTTTGTCCTATACGAGAGGGGAATCCCTGGGGACCCTGGCGTGCTCGTGCAGGTGCCCTGTTGTCCTCTACCGCGAAAAATTCTTTCTTTCCTGTAGTCCGCGCCAGTCCGCCGCGCCCTTGTCGTGCCAGTGTGCTGGCCAATAAGAGGGCTCCCGCGGCGATCAACACCGCAACTCCTTTTCTAAATTTCACCACTCTTCTTACGCGCGACGACGCTACAGCCTACCAAACCTCCACACACTTCTACTCACCCTCGGACATGCTTGCACCGTCGTCCTGCGCGCCTGATGCGTCGCGCATCTGCTCGTCACCCTCTCCGTGCCGCGTCTCGTCTTCGCCGCCGGCTACGCGCACAGACACAGTACGCGGCAGCGCCGACACGTCAACCCGCGTGTACGTCAGCGACGGGTCGCGCACGCCGCACGAGGCGCATGCGTGCAGCGGCAGCGCGTGCGCCATGCGCTCGTCGCTCCACTCGCCCAGCAGCCGCCGCTTCGTCTCGTCGGAGACGTGCACGCAGCGCTGCAGCAGCGCCGCCGTCTCGTCCTCGGGCCGCTCCAGGTCCATGACGACGTTCGTCGAGGCGTGGAAGCGCGTCTCCAGGTCGATGGCCGCCTGCTCGGCCGCGGCGAGCTTGCCCTGGTCGACGCACATGCCGCACACCGCGTGCGCCGGGCAGCCGCACTGGCCGCGTTGTGGGCGCACGGTCTTGGCGACCGCCGGCGCTGCGCGCCGGTCGTGCTGCTCACGCTGCCGGCGGCGCTGGTCGCGCGCCTGCCGATCGCGCGTGTTCGCGGCGGCTGCATCTCCTGCTCGTTTCGCTCGCACCCGAGCGGCGGTCGCCAGGCGCTTCAGGTCGGCGGTGCTGCGCGCGCGGCCGTCGGCTCTGCACAGCCACATGTCCTCCTCCTCGGCAGGCTCGCACGGCTTGCCGTCGAACTGCGGCGGGAACCCGCGACGACGCTTCGCCCAGGCCGGGCACGATGGTGCCGCGACGAGCGGCGTCGAGGCGACGGCCATCGATGGGTCCAGAAGACTTGGAGACACTTCTAAACCAAAAGCGAGCACAAGTGCGTTACATGGGCATGGCCGGCGTTTCTGCACCGAACGATCTTACTTTCGGTCTATCGAAAGTGTTGATCGATAAGAATTCTTCTGTGCCACTCCGCTCCGAGGTGCCGCCGGTGAGCATCCCCGTGCTCCAAGCTCAGCTCGGAGCGCCACCGCTCCTTGCTCGGGCCGCCACCCTTGCCGCGCGCGCACACACAGCCTCGGTCGCAGCGCGCCCGTGAACGCATGCCGGCTGGGCCGACGAGAGAGGCGCCTCGCGGCCTCTCCTCCTGCTCTGCTCACCCGCCACACGATGTTGGCCGCAGGTGGTGCGGCGGCGACACAGGACAACACACCGCGAGAGCGCATGGCGCATGCGACAAACCTTCGCCAGGCCTACGCACTCCTCACTGCCTCCTCCTCCGAGGCTGAGCGCCGCGCTGCCAACGAGTGGCTCGTGGGGTTCGCAAAGACGGCGGAGGCATGGGGGGCGGCCGAGGAGCTGGTGCGGCCAAGCGAGGCGGCGGAGGAGGTCGCCTTCTTCGCGGCAAACCTGCTCTACTCGAAGATCAAGACCGAGTGGCACACCCTCGCGGACGCGCCTCGTCGCCAGCTACGCGACGCACTCTGGTCCGCCGCTTGCGGCCGGCCCTCCGGCGGGGAGGGACAGCCCGGGCCGGCGGCGCGGCGGCTATGCCTGGCGCTGGCGGCGGCAGCGGCGCGGACGGAGGGCCTCGCCGAGGAGTCCACGCGCCTCGCCCTCTCGCTGGCGGCGGCGGCGGACGCTGTGCAGGGCGGTCTTGCGGTGGAGCTGCTGGGAGCACTCGCAAACGAGGTGGTGGCGGAGGAGGAGGCGACTGGCGCCGCCTCGCCGGGCAGGAGCGGGCTGCGGGCTCTCGCCCCTGCTGTGCTGTGCGCGCTGCAGGCCCTCGCCCCACTCTCTTCCAGCATGTGCATCGGGTGCTTGCGCGCGCTTCAGGCTTGGCTGGCGCTCAACGCCGGATCGTCCCTCGCCTCGCTCTACGCCGGCCAAGGCCCCCTGCTCGCCGCCACCCTCAATGCCCTCGCCGCCGTCAACAACGAGCCGCTCAATCTCGCCGCTGCCGACGCGCTCGGCGAGCTTCTCACGAGCACAAACAGCCCGCTGCCTGCCAGCGCGCCGCGGGGCGCCCGCGACGCGGCGGAGGCGGTCGCGGCACAGTTCGGCGTCCTCGCGCGTGAGGTGCGGCTGGCGGAGCTCTTGATGAGCGGCGAGCCGGCGGACGACCGGCTCTTCTACTTTTGCCGCGCGCTGTGCGCGTTTGCGGAACGGTGCGTCGATCTGGTCGCCGTGACGGAAGGGTCGTTGCTCCCGCTCGTGGAGCTGCTGCTGCTGTGCGCGGGCGGCGAGCTGCGCGTTGCGGAGCTGTCGATCGACTTTTGGGTCGGGCTGCAGGACACGGCCGTCGCGCAGCGGCACGAGCGGCTGCGCGCGCCGCTGTACCGCCGGCTGGCGACGCTGCTGCTCGACAAGTGCACTTTGCCGGCGGACTTCACATCGTGGGACGAGGCCGCGGAGGACGAGGAGGAGTTTCGCCGGTTCCGGGAGCAGTCCGCTCTCGAGGTGCTGGGCGCGTGCCTCTCCCTCCTCGCGTGCGAGTTCGTCGGCCAGCTCCAGGTTGCCCTCCGACTCGGCCCCCCTCTGCCCTGACGCCGCGCCTTGGCTGCCGCCACGCGCCGCGCCTCCGCTCTGCCCATGTTGCCCCGCTGGCGCGCCTGCAAGCGCGCCGCATGCGCCGCCGCCGCCGCAGCAGCAGCAGCCGCCTCTGCCGCCGCCTCCGCCTCCGCAGCGGCCACCTCTGCCGCCTCGCAGGCGATGCTGCAAGGCTCGCCGCCATGGCAGAAGCTCGAGGCGGCCCTCTTCGTGCTCCGCGGCCTCCACGTCCAGATCAAGGGCGCGCTGCGCGGCAGCGCGGCCGACGGCGAGGGGCGGCCCTCGGCGGCAGCAGAGCTACAGGCTGCATTGAATCAGCTGCTCGGGTTCGTGTTCGGCCAGCTGGCGGCGTGGCGGCCGAGCGGCGCGACGCTCCTCGTCGAGTCGGCCATGCGGCTCGTGGGCGCCTTCGCCAAGTGGCTGCAACGGGACGAGGCGCCAGAGTGCGATTGTGTGTGTGCGGGAGCTGGTTTGTCGGGAGGGGGAGGGGCAGGCTGCTCACCCACGTGCACCGGGCCAGTGCTTGCACTTTGAATGCCGTGGGGCTCCTGCCCGTGTCCGGGTGTGGAGATGCGAGGGTCGCCCCCCCTTGCCCCACCACTTTGTGGGTGTGGAGAAATTACCTGACCTTACCTTAGGCGCTGCTTCGCGGCTGCCTCCGGCTGGTGCTCGAGGCCGTCCAGGCGGGAGGAGCGCCGGAGCACGCCGCAGAAGCGTTCCGAGCGCTGTGCATCCATGGCCGAAGGAGGCTCGCGAGCGCGGCGTATCTGTCCGAGTTGGTCGGTCCGTGCACGGCGCTCGCCGGATCGGCGGCCCTCGCGTCCAGCGTCCGGCTGACGCTGCAGGAGGCGCTCGCGCGGCTGGTCGGCGCCGCTCCCTCGCCTGCCGAGGCGGAGCAGCTGCTTCACGCGCTCGTCCGCGCGCCGTGCGAGCAGCTCGCCGCCCTCCTGCCCCACTTGCCTCCCTCTGACGGCGCGTCCGTGCCGCCCGAGACCGCCCCGCGCGCGAGCGACGGCAGCGACGGGTCGCGAGGAAGCGGAGGGGAGGCGTCCGCCACCGCGGCCAGCACCCAGGGCGTGGAGGAGGCGGTTGCGACGCAGCTGGCGCTGATTGGCGCAGCCATCCGATTCAGCGACACGATCCACGTCGGCGGCGGCGGCAGCTGCGCGGCGCACCCCGTCTTCGCTGTCCTCTCCTACTGCTGGCCGCTGCTACAGGACGCGCCGCGCCGCGGGGGCCACGCGGCTACTGTGAACGGCGTCTCTTCACAGGTCGAGCTGTGAACAGGACGCGTCGCGCCGTGGAGGCCCGTCCGTGCTGCAGGCGCTGCTCGAGCTGCACGGTCGCGCGATGGGGTGCCTTGGCGGCGGCCTCGCGCCTCTGTTGCCGTCGATTCTGGAGCAGATCGGCACGACATTCTGCCGCCGGCCGGTGGTTGGCGCGCTTGAGTGCCTGACGCAGGCGACCGAGCAGCAGGGCGGAGCCGCACGAGACGGTGAGAGGCAGTGTTTCCAACCCTTCCCCCCCCCTCCCTCCCCCCCCCCCCCCTTTGTGCTCAGGCCATTGAGCTGTACGGGGAGTCGCACGAGGCGCCTCTCTCCGACACACTCGAGCGGTTCGTCGACGCGGTCTGCGGATGGCTCGCGTCGACCGCCGCGCCCGAGGCCGAGCCCGAGCTGCTCAGCGCCTTCTTCGAGCTCTGCCACCGCTGCCTCGTCTTTCGGCCGCAGCTGCTCCTCTCGCTGCCGTGCGTCGCGTCATTATTCGACGCCGCTGCGGCGTGCGTCGCGCACCAGGCCCACCAAACCCACCTTGAGCACATCTCGGCAACATCTTCAGCCACATCTCGGCGTGTTGCACGCCAGGAGTTCCAGCATACACGCGCGGCCATCACCTTCCTCTGCCTCTTCCTCTCGGGAGCCGACGCCGGCATTTCGAACCGCGAGCTGTGAGCGGCGCCTCTTAACGAGTGCGCCTGTGGGTATAGGCACTGACGCCGCCAACCTATACCGCGAGTCAGCTGCGCATTGCCTGCAGCGGAGCGGCGGGACTCTGCTGCGCTATTGCGTGCAGGGCCTCGCCTCGGCGTCGCCAGCCAACTTGGTTGACCATCAGATCGAGTTGTTGCGCGTCATCGCCGAGAGCGCTCCCACGGCGGTACACGGTTGGTTGGTGGCCGCCCTCGCCGACCCGGGCTTGGATTTGGGCGCGCTCCCGCGCCAGGGCGCTGCTGCGGAGGCATTTGTGCGTGGGGCGGCACAGCAGCACGCCACCGTGGCCGCATTTCATTGCGTTGCCAGCGAGTTTTCGCGCGTCTGCCGCGGCAAGGCGCGCTAGGGCCACAGGGCAGCAGCTGCTGCATGTGGGTTGTGGCTCTCCCGAGCCCCCCCGCCCCAGCGGCGCTGATCGCTGTCTCGCTCAGCTTCGTTTTTTCTCCCTCCTCCCTGACTGTCTCGCTCTCGGCTCAACCGCTGTGCTCACATCACCCATGCTTGGCTCAACTAAACGTTAAACCCGGGGCCGGAAACAGGTATGTTATATCGCGGCGCGATTACTCTAGATAAACGCAAAGACACGCGCTGCTCGCTGGACGGACTCAACTGTCAAGATGTCAAGAGAAGCACACGCGGAGAGAAAATAAAATGATTCGTGACTCTCGCAAGCCTTCCTACCGGCTAGTGTTCCGATCCCTCTCACCATTTTGACTCGCGGCGGCGCCGCTTCTTGCGCTGCGTCACATCTTTTGGCCGGTGCTTGTCGCAGAGCGCCTGGCAGGGAGGGAGGCGACGGGGGCGGTCACGGTGGGGTGGGGAGTGGAGCCGGCCGCTGGGGGTGGGGTGGGGAGTGTGGAGGCGCGGGCGGCGAGCGGAAGGCGCCTCCAGCAGCACCCAATCGTTCTTCTCCTTTTCGACCATGTGCCACCCCAGCTTTCGGGCGCAGGTGGCGTGGAAGGCGGTGAGGCAGCGAGGCGCCTGACGCCGAGAGAGGGTCGAATCTGATCGAGATGTGGCGAGCGGTGATGACACCTCTCAGGGGAGGAGTGAGGCAGCGAGGCGGCGCCTTGCACTGGATGCACGCGCCCATCCGCTTGTCGCAGATGGTGCAGACGAGCTTGAGCCGGTCCTCGTGGATGGCGAACGGGTGGATCACGTCGCGCCCCTCAGCGTCCAGGAACTGCGCGTTGGGCACCCACAGCGCGCATGTGATGTGCGCCCACCGGCCGTCAGTTGTCCTCTTCATCGCCCCGCCCTTCTCGGGGCAGAGGATGCACTCCTGCTCGACGCGCCGACTGCTGCCGCCCGCCCGCTTCGAGAATTTGCACATATCGCAGAACCACGGAGCGTCGCCCTCTGGGATCACGCGTGCGCCCGCGCCGTAGCATACCTGCGGACATCGGAGGCGTTAGCGAGCGCTGTGCTCGTGTAGCTGGAGCCTCGAGACTCTCGCCGTGCAACCGTGCCGCCCACCTGGTGGACGGCCAGGTCACAGGAGTCGCAAAAGATGATCTTGTTGTCCTCCTCCCAGTCGCCCTCGCCGCACACGTTGCAGCAGGCGAGCTCCTCGTAGGCGGTGGCGGCCTCCGGGGTGCTCTCCGCGGCAGGCGCAAGTAGTGTGTCGTCGAAGAGCGTGTCCATGGGCGAAGAAGGAGAGGGAAAACGAGACAGAGAGAGAGGCAACCTGGCTCTAAACGGCGGCCTCACGCGCGCCAAAAGCTGGCAGAAGAATTTCACACACCGAGCAAGAGGCAGACTCCCAAGAGGCAGACTCCCCAGGGTGGGCGACGGCTAGCGCATCACACTCTCCTCTCCTTAAAATCCCTGTGTGGTGGCGGCGTGCCGTTCTCCCATCCCTCCCTTGGATTGTGTGTTTTCTTTCTTTTCTTTTTCCCTAGGGCCAAGCCCCGTCGATGAGTGGTCAGATGGTTAGTGCCCGAGAGCGAGGGGTCCGGGGGGGAGCACAAACATAGGACGCCCAGCCTTGCCCTCGTGCCGCCGAGTGCATATCCTATGCGAGAGAGATCCCCTGTGCCCTGTGCCCAGCGGCCCTCTCCGCGCGGCGATGCGCCCTCCCCCCTCGCTTTTGCAAAATCCTGCAAAGGTGGGGACGTGTCTGTCCTCGACCCAGCCCTAGCTTGGGATGTCCGTTGTATTTATTTATTTATTTATTTCCCTAGGTGGGCGACGGCTAGCGCATCACACCCCTCTCCTTAATTAAAATCCCTGTGTGGTGGCGGCGTGCCGTCCTCCCATCCCTCCCTTGCTTGGGATGTCCGTTATCTTTCTTTTCTTTCTTTCCTGTGTGCAGGAGCCCGCCCCGCACACAGCGGGTCCAGGGGTGAAGCAGAAGCATTGCAAGGGGCGGCAGAAGAAGTATCACAGGTCGCCAAGGGAAATCGTATGGCCATATTGCCTTATAACTTATAACGCCGGAAAACCAACAACGCCTCGACAGACAGTGAGTTCATGCATGCACCTGTGCCACGGCGTGCGCAGCCTTTGCGAGGCAGCGTGCACGTCGATCCAGAGAGCGAGCACCTGCGGCACGCGTGGTCGTAAGCGTAAAACGGGTGATCTGGAAAGAAATTTCCGCAGGCTCGCGCGTTGGGTAATTCGGAACGACATTTCGCCCGCCGTGTTGGGGACTGCGAGATGGGGGGGCAGGAGCTCGTCGAGGCCAGCGCGAGGATCGCCGAGCTAGAGGCGGAGGTCGCCGAGCTCAAGAGGAACTCGCAGGCCCCCGTTCCCTCCACATCCTTGTCCAAGTCGCTGCTCGCGGCGCTGGCCGTCTTCCAGGTCCTCCTCCTCGCCATCTGTCTCTGGGGGGCAATCATCTCGACAATCAACTATACGGAGGCGCCCTCCATGAAGACCTCGTTCATGACGCCGCAGCTCTCCACGCTCAAGAACGCCGCGGACGACTGCCCCGTCGCGGTGCACGAGACCAAGCTCGTGATGCAGGGCGGCTTCTTGGAGATTGAACTCCAAGATGTGGACGGTTCCGAAGGGCGCCAGCGCCAGAACTACACCATCAACGCAGCAACAAACATCGGTGACAACCTGCCGCGACGCCCTCGTGATTGCAGACAACTATGAGAACGGCGTGGATCACGTGGTCCTCCCGTGCCGGACGTGCGGAGGCGACAAGACGTACCCGCTGCTCTCGCCGACGATGCTGACGGAGAAGGAGGACCACTTCATTCTCCGCGGACACATTGGCGAGCCGCTGAATGGAGACTATGAGGTGCACGCCACACACTCCCGCAGCCCCCCCCCCCCCCCCCCCCCTCTCGACTCCCCCCTCGTTGAGTAATCCTGGCCGGCGTGTAGATCAAGTGCTGCTACCCGAAGTCGGAGTGCATGGCCCGGCCCAGCCTGCCCTGCGCGATGGCTCCAGTGCCGGAGGCCGGCCTGCCAGAGCACACATGCCCCGATTGGGAGCCGGAGCCTGAGCCGGATCCCGAGCCACACGGGCGCATGTTGTTTGAGGCGGACGGCCATGCGGAGCTCGACCCCTTCGAGTGCACGGACACCCCCGATGAGCGCCTTGCGCAAGAGGCGAAGAAGCTCAGCCTGCCAGGGCCAAGCTGCACGGAGCTCCGCGCTGCGGGGGCGTGCGAGCTTGAGATGGTCAAGGAATTGTGTTGCAAGGCGTGCAAGGCGTACGGCCACACGAAGGGTCGTCGTATGGGTAAGTGCACTGGCTAAGTGCTGATTGCCCACAACATGCTGGGGGGGGGGGGGGTCAGGATGCCTAGCGTTCGCACACATCTCGAGCTTGGCAAACCTTGCCTAGCGTTCGCACATCTCGAGCTTGGCAAACCTTTCCCCGTTCTGCCAGCTTGTGGAAAACGCTCTCTGATCGGCATCTACGATCTCCACTCAACAAATCTACTGGTAAGCTACCACTGGTGTCCCGTAAAGATCTCGATGTATGAATGTCCCCCATAAACACATAACATGCCGAAATGCCGATCTCCTTCTACTCTTCTCTCTTGTGAGCGGCGCCCGCGCCCACAGGAAGCCACACATCCCATGAGCATGACGACGCTCTCCACACTCCAGACTCCACACGAGCGGTTGCTCTCTCGCGAGTACACACGTGTACAGTAACATGTCGCAGCACATGGAAACGCCCTGGCCCGGCTGGTAACATCGACAGACAGTCCGTCCCTCTGGCAGCGCCCGTACTACTGCGCGTAGCGTGCTGGGCGTGCCGTCATCCACGGGGGGTGGTCTGTCGATGCTCCGGCGCCGTCGCGCCCCGCTCACGCGGTCGCCTCCAGGAGCCAGTCTCGGAAGGGCTGCAGCTCGAAACAGGCATTGTGCGGCCGGCCGATGCGCTCGAGCACGCCGCCGCGCACGCCGTACAGCCGGATGGGCCACGCGGCCAGGGCGCGGAGCAGCGCGTCGTCGAGGCCGTCCACCAGGAGCGGGAGCGGCGCCAGGCAGGGCAGCGCGGCGAGCATGCGCTCGGCGACGGCCCGCCGCTCCGCGAGGCTGGTGGGGCGCAGCACCGAGTTGGCGGGCCCGGCGCAGCGGGACGAGTTGATCGGCCACTCGTCGGCCGCATGCGCCTCCGCAATGTACACGAGCTGGACGCGCGCGCGGCCGGCAAACTCGCGAGACAGGGAGGCGAGCGAGGGCGCCAGGCCGCGGAGCGGGGGTCAGGTGAAGGAGCCGGCGACGAGGAGGGTCGGCGCCGGGCCGGCGCACGCGGCGCGGAGCCCGACGGCGGCGGCGGCGGCGGCGGCGGCGGCGGCGCCGGGCCGCAGCGGAAAGAGCGGCACATCCGGCAGCGCGTCGCCGTCGCGAAGGGTACCCCGCTCCGCGCGGTTGTGCCGCACCTGCAGGGAGATCTGCCGCAGCTCTGCGTCGTGCGGCCAGAGCTGCGCCGCGCTGCGCAGGACAAAGAGCGCCGCCGACATCCGAACCGGTGGCACTCCCGCCTCGCGGAGCACGCGCCGCTGTAGCTCCTCGGTCACGTCGAGCCAGTCGCTGTCGTCGCGGCCCTCCGCCGCAGCGTACGCCTCCTGCGTCGACGGCGACAGGCGCGCCGCCTCCTCGGCACGCAGCGCAGCCTTGAGATGCGGCAGAGAGAGGCCCGCCGCCGCGAGCGCCCGCGAGCCGGCGTCGGCGGTGGCGGTGGCGGCGCACCCCGCTCCCGCCGCTCACGCGGGGGGGCCGCCGAGCCGCTGCTTCTTGGGGGCGTCGTCGGGCGCGTGGGCGGCCGAGGAGGAGCCCGCCTGCCCCCGCTGCAGCATCTGCTTGAGGAGGCGCTTGGCGTCCGCCTCGCTCATGTCGTCCACCTCCTTGTCGCGAGCCGCCTTGGCGAGCGCTGCCGTCGCCGCCGCCTTGACGTCGGCACACGTGGTGGCGCCCGTGATGTCGATGGTGTCGAGCGTGCCGCCGTCGATGGTGCGCAGCTCGAGCCGGCACCTGACCTTCGCGAGGTCCTCGTAGTCGAGGCGGCCGCTCGTGATGTGCATCATGCCGCCGCGCAGGTGGAGGACAAGGTGCAGGGTCGACTCCTCCTGGATGTTGTAGTCCGACAGGGTGTGGCCGTCCTCGAGCTGCTTGCCCGCAAAGATCAGGCGCTGCTGGTCGGGCGGGATGCCCTCCTTGTCCTCGATCTGCGCCTTCAAGAAGTTCATCGAGTCAGAGGCCGCGATGCGAAGCGTGATGGACTTGCCGGTCGGCGTCTTGACGAAGATCTGCATTGGCTTGGTCGAGACGGGCTTAAAGAACGACCGTACCGGCTTCGGGGCGGCAGAAGAGACCTTCGGCGCGAGGCCGGCGCGCTCCGCGTCCTCCGGCTTGCGGAGGTCGAGGAGCGTGAGGGCGCCGCCCATGCGGCGGCGCAGGTCGGCGATCTCGAGCAGCTTGTGCTGCGCGCCACCGTGGTCGTCGACCCGAGCGTTGCTGACGCCTGGTGCTCGATCAGCGTTGCTCACCAAGAGCGCCTGGTGCTCGACCGGCACTCGGAGCAGGGCCGCGCACCGCCCCTGCAGCGCCCCGATGGTCTCCTCCGGCGACACCGTTAAGGCCTGGCCGTTGACGACGATGAGCGAGGTCGGGACGAGGGACGGGTCGACAGAGGCGCGGATGCCGGACGTGAGGCGGAGTGAGCAGGTGGTGTCGTCGGTCAAATCGATGGCCTTCTTCATCAGCACCTCGACGCCGCCATCGGTCAGCACATCCACAACGAGCGTCTCTGCGCAACCGTTGATCAAGGTCTTCTCATCACCGGCGCGCTCGTCGTCGTATCTCAGCCAGATGTCCATCACTCCAACGGCGGACGCGCCGTCGTCGGCGAGGGGGACCATCGCACTGGACGCCATGAGCCGCAGGGCAGGCTGAAGCTGCGGGGCGAGCCCGGTGGCGCCGCAGATCTTGGTTTTGAGCCACTGGACGTCCATTGTGCTTGCCGGGCTGAACGGCACGGAAATCTCGTCCTTTGGGGCCGGCGGAAGGAAGGAGTGGAGCTGGTGCGTGGAGACAGTGAGCATGCTTGAGCCTTGGGACCGTGCCCACCGCGCCGTCGCCCTTTGGGGGCAGAGCCCTTGGGCAGAGCCCTTGGAGCCCTTGCCGCGTCAGACAGAGGGGACATCGATTTCTTATTTTTGGTTCTCGAGTACGAGTACGCGGGCAGTTTCTTGGGAGTCGACCGTTTCATTTTCCTACGTCCGTGCCGCCGTCAGCGCGACGGTCAGCGCGATCTGGGCCCTCTCGCTCCGGCGCTGGGGCCTGCTATCGCTCGGCTCCAGCCTGCTCTCTCTACCTGTGGAACATCTCGACGCTCTCGAGCAGGCGGCGCAACAGCCCGTGCCCTGAGCACGGCCCGCTGCTGCGCATCATGTACGGCCTCTTCTCCACCTGGCTCGCCGAGCGCGTGCTCGGCCACCTGCTGGTGCTGCACACGCGGCCGGACGAGCCACAGGCGGAGCAGATCGGCGGCACGCTGCCTTCCGTGATGGGGCCGCGCGAGCTGCGCATCAAGGTGGTGCCGATCCTGGGCGCCCAGGTCTCGACCTCTCTCAGGTCTCGACCTCCTCTCGGCCTCCTCTCGGCCTCCTCTCGGCCTCCTCTCGGGGTTCAGGTGCCTGGCCACACGCTTGGATCTGCAGTCTTCCAGATCTCCTCGTCGGCCGCGCCGGCGGCGCCTCACGCCGCCATCACGGGAGACACCCTCTTCTGCGGCGGCTGTGGCCGCCTCTTCGAGGGCTCGTCGCTGCAGCTGCACGCGTCGCTCCGCCGGCTACGCACGCGATTGGCGCCAAACTGCCAGGCGGCACTCCTACTAGACCTCTTCCTAGACCTCTCCCTAGCCCTCTTCCTAGACCTCTCCTAGACCTCTCCTAGCCCTTTCCTAGCCCTTTCCTAGACCTCTTCTTAGCCCTTTCCTCGACCTTCTCCTAGATAGACCTCTCCTAAACCTGTCCTGGACCTCTCCTAGCCCTCTCCTAGCCCTCTCCTAGACTTCCTCCTAGCCCTCGGGCGCCACCTCACTCGACACTCGCCAGCCCCGCGCCACGCCGCCGCCAGGTCTTCTCTGGGCACGGGTACGCCGACATGCTGCTCACGATGGCCGTGCGCAGCGACCCGTCCAAATGCGACCGTCCTCGCAGCCGACAGTCCACTGCCTGCTAAAGAATCACAGCGACGAATCGGCGACGCATGCAGGCTGGTCATGACGCAGTTATAGGGTGTTGTGTGCCGTCAGAGGGACTCTCTGTGTGTCCCAGGGATAGTCAGGGCCGTCCATCAGAGCTCCAGTAAGCTCGGAGACACCCCATTAGCGCGGCTCGACCTCTTTGAGTCCGACTTCCTTCCCGGCGGTTTGGCTGTAGAGCCTCTACAACACTCTACAGCAAAATGTTGCTCTACATCGCTCTACAACGGAGGCGCTTCGTCCCGCGCCGGATGTAGAGCTCTACAGCTCTCAGCGCTCCAGTATCCAGACACCAGAGCGCCGTCTACATCTCTACACGAGCTCTACAGCGCTCTACACTCTACATCCTCTATACACCCTCCCTCAGCGTGTCGGCTGGAAGCAGCCAGAGCTTCGCCCTCACCGCCAACGGCGTTGTCTGGAGCTGGGGCGATGGAGGCTTTGGCAAGCTGGGCCACGGCGACCAGCAGAACCATCAATCTCGAACCGAAGAAGGTCGAGGCGTTGGCCGTCCAGCGCGTCGCGTTGGCCATCCAGCGCGTCGTCGCTGTGTCGGCTGGGAGCACTCAAAGCATCGCCACCACCGCCGAAGGTGCCGTCTGGAGTTGGGGCTTCGGAGGCGACGGCCAGTTGGGCCATGGCGACCCGCAGGACCAGCTGCTGCCCAAGAACGTCGAGACGCTGGCGGGGCGGCGCGTCGTCGCTGTGGCGGCTGGAGGTAAGCACAGCATCGCCACCACCGCTGACGACGCCGTCTTTACTTGGGGCAAGGGCGAACACGGCTGCCTAGGCCACGGAGAGGACCTGTCGAACCAGCTGCTACCCAAGAAGATCGAGGCGTGGGCGCCGGGGCAATGAGGTATCGAGGGCTCTGTACGCCGACCGGCTTTTAGTGGCTCATCTGCACTAGAGGAGCTTGTTGGAGCCAGCCCGCGTGGTTCGGCGAGGTGTGTGAGCATGCGTCGCCAGAGCGTTACAGACTGAGGCGCGAGTGAGTCCGGTCATGAGTGCTGCGTCGTGTGTGGGCCCTGGGCGGACGCGGAATGCTCCATCGCAGTGACCAGTGACCAGTGTGTCGTCCGCGGTGGATCGGCGAGTACGTCTTAGAAAGTTTACGTTACTCCCCCATACCTTCCATCCACGCATCCACCCTCTACCCATGCCCAAGGTACTCCGTCCGAAATCGAGTCCATACACACACAACTGCGCACGTTGGTGCGGCGCTGGGCTCACGCGTGAAGCGTGTCGATCGAAGTCAAGAGCGACACGCAGCAACGCCTGCTCGTCGTGATCGCCGGCTGCTCTCTCCTATAGCTCCGCGAGCCCCCGCGCCGCAACGCCTGCACACGAGGCGGCGGCGGGGCGGGGCGGGGTGAGGTGCTCAGATGTGTGGTCCAAGGGGTGGTCCGGAGGGCGATCACAGCTCGCAGAGCACAGCCTCAGATATTTCTCAAACTGCTGGTGTGTGATCCTCACGGGTGGTCCCCCGGCGCAGAGGGGCCCCGCCCCGGAGGGATGTATATATGCACAACCGCTCCACCCCACGCCGCTTGCGCGGTCCTATTGCCAGCTCCGCATTTTGGGCTACATGGGCGTGGGCTCAAATTGGTGGGCCGCGCTGCTCGACGGTCCACGCTCACGCTCCGACCGGACCTCCCGGCTGCGCGCCTGCACTGCTCGCGCGGCGAGGCTGACGAGCGCCGCTGGCAAGCATCGCGCCGCCCGACTGCTCCTCGATGCCGCGCTGAGGGCGCGCCAGGCGGCGACGAGTCGCGGCGAGCTGCTGGTTGTGGCTCGGGCGCTGCTCCGCGCCGTCGCCTGCGCGCGTGGCGATGCTCCCCTGCAGCGGAGCGCGAGGGAGCGGCTCGCGCTCCTCCTCTGCCAGGAGGGACTGGCGTCGGAGGCGGGACTCGATACGCTCCTCGCTCGCGGCGGCTACTCGCACCGCCTCGCCTCGCACTGCCTGAGGTACGAGGAGGAGGAGGCCGCGCCGAGCGCCGCCGGCCGTGCGGCGGCTATGGCGTGGCACTGCCTCGCCCGGCCCGTGCCACCGCCTGTGCCACCGCCCGGCGGAGGAGCTAGAGGAGGAGCCTTCGTGGCGTGCCTCGAAGGCGAGATGAAGCCGAGATGCAGCCGAGATGCAGCCGAGATGCAAGGTGTAGCAGAGGTGCAACCGAGATGCAGCCGAGGTACGTACGGCACAATTTAAGGTGCATCTCCGAGATGCAGTTGCGATGCAGCCGAGGTGAAGATCACATTGCACTGCATCGGCAGGCGCTCTGCCCCGTGGAATGGTGGGCAGGCTCGCAGCTGCACTGGGCCCGTCCTCCCCTTTCTGGGCCTCGCACGGGTACATCTGCGACGGTGTGTCTGCGTCCTTCGGCCGCACCTTTGCCGCACCTCTCCTACCTCGGCTGCACCTCGGCCGCGCCTCGGCTGTATCTCGATCAATCTCGGCTGCACCTCTGCCGCACCGCCACATATGCGTACGACTCCCCTCGCCATATATGTCTCTCCATCTCTCCCCATCTCTCCCCATCTCTCCCCATCTCTCCCCATCTCTCCCCATCTCTCCCGCCAAAGGCGTCCGGCTCGCCTCGCCCTTCTTCTCGTACGTGCACTCGCTGCGAGGCCGCGCACCCTACTGTCTGAATACGTATTCCACGTCTTCCAAACGACCTCCAAAAGGGCTGTCTTCTGCCCGGATTCGCAGGACTCCGTATTCCACACGTATTCCAGAATACGTATTCCAAACGAGGCCCAAAAATGGACGCGTATTCCGTGTAACATTTTCCTCGCTCCGCGTATTCAGACAGAAGGCCGAGCACCCGCCTCGGCCTGTGCTGTGGGCCGTGTCCCGGACATGACCGGGACATGTCCTATCCACGTCTCGTAGGCCCGCCCGCCTCCGGCCTCGACCGCGCTATCCGGCGGCTGCAGCGGCTCGCCGCGGCGGCGATGCCCGAGGTGGCCGAGGCAAGTTCTCGCCGAGATTCCGCCGAGATCCAGCCGAGAGATAGCCGAGATGCGATGCCCGAGGAGGCCGAGGCGGGTCGCGCCGAGAGGGTATGGGCAATTCCCACCCGCCTTCCACACACCCTCTGAGCACCTTCCTGTAGGCGGGTCACGCAGAGTGGTGGGCGCACTGCCGACCGCACGCCACGGGGCACCAGGCCGAGATGTAGCCGAGATGCAGCCGAGATGCAGCCGAGGTGCAGCCGAGGTGCAGCCGAGGTGCAGCCGAGGTGCGGCCGAGGTGCAGCCGAGGTGCAGCCGAGATCGCCTGCCCCTCGCTGCAGATGCACTTTGACTCGGCGGACGAGGGGCGCGGCGCCAGAGGGCCGCGGCACCCGCTCGTCTCGTGCGCCCTCTTCCTCACCTCGTCCGCCGGTGGGCCGCCCGTCGACTCACACAAATGCACCTCCCCCGGGGGCCGAAATGCCACGACAGGCCAGCGGCAGTCAGACATGCAACACGGGGTCCCAGGGAGGGCGAGCAAACCTCATCGCGAGCGCACAGACGCGCCTCGGAGGCCGCAGCTCACCGGCCACACGCCTGGACCCAAGAACGGACTCGTCGATCGGGCTCTATCCCTCGCTTGGCCGAGCGCCCTCATACATTGACCACTCACCCGAGTCTCCTCCCAACCTGTACCCTCGTCCTCCCCTCCCCGCCCTCGCTCCATCTAGCCTCGGAATTTGCTCCCAGTCTCGACGCGTCCTCACTGTCTCCAGTGCCGTTCAGGAGAGTGGGAACCTCTGACGGTTGATTGGACCCGTCGATTGTCCGTCTGTGAGCTGTGTGCTGCGTGTCCAGCAGTCCGGACCCGGTGCTACGGCGGGTGACAGCGTGTCTCGTGTCGGCTCCCTCGAGCCAATCGTGTGCAGCGTGTGTGTGCGCGTGGGCCCGTCCTCCATGCTAGGAGGTGTGTCAGACTGACTGGCTGACTGATTGTCCTCAGGCGGACCCACCCTCGTCACCGACCAGACGCCTCGCTGCTCCTCCCTCGCTAGCTCCGGCTCTCTCGCCCGCCCCTCCTCCGCGCCACCCGGCAACCAGGCCCTTCCCCCACCCGTTTCGGAGCCCTCCTGCAGGCTACGCCGCCCTCCCGCGCGCCAACCGGCTCCTCCTCTTCGGCGGATCGATGCTGCATGGCGCTGCTGCCTTGGCGAGGAGCCCCTCCTTGCTCCCCTCTCTCGGACCCGTCTGAGGCCTCTCCTAGGCGTGGTGCCCGGCCGCGGGGCGAGGGGCGGCGCCGCCCGCGTCTCGCTGATGGTCGCCTTCTGGCCCTCGCTCGAGGCGAGGGAGGCGGCGGAGCCAAGCGCGGCGAGGCCCTTTCCGTACGGCGGTGCGCCAGAGTGGGCTCCTCTCTTCGACTGGCCTGAGGAGGAGGACGGGGATGGCGCCGCGGGGGGCGGAGGGGGTGAGAGCGAGGGCCGGGAAGGTGACTCGACCCGTCCGGCGCCGCTCCGGCTCGTCTCCCCGATCTGGCAATCTGTGCAGGGAGGGGGAGCGCCAGCGGCGGGGCTGCGCCGGATGCCTCCGTACGAGGCCTGCTTTCAGGGCTTCTAAAGCTCCTCAGCGACCCCGCGAGCGATCCGCGACGCGCGTGCCCGAGTACGCGAATACGAAACCTGCTGATTGTTTTGTGACAAAACTCCCAGGCCCCTTTCCCATTATTGTCTTCATGACTCTTGTCACAGCTGCTCGTGCTCACCTCCGGGCTCCGCCCCCCCGAGGCCCGAGGGGCCGAGCCGACCCCCGTCGTCCTTCGTCGATCAAGCGCCCACCCTCCTTGAGGAATGCGTTGTCGACTCGATCAGTGGCGCGCCCCCTTTTGCGCTCTTGCGGCAGCACGTTCCGAAGCCGAGGACGAGCGGCATCGGCTTCCCCGCGTCGCCGTCGAGTGTCACTGTCAGCCCGGCGTCGGGCACGGAGGCTGCGGCGACAGAGGTGGCGAATAAGAGAGCCAGCATGGGCATGTCGGCCCACGGAGTTCAGGGCCACGGCCGACACCAGTACTAACTAATGTAATTGAAACTAGACGGTTTGGCCGGCGCCATGTGGCGCCGGGCCCCGCCCTCCAGGGCGTCTGGTGCCAGCGACGCAAACGGCAAGTGTTTTGCGACGGGTACTTGTAGTGTTAGGAGCAACACGACGCCGATCGTTGAAAGTAGCTACCACTCACACACACACACACGCCTCTAACCAACTGGCTCAGTTGAAGAGGCCGCTCCCACAGCTCTCACACCTACCTCTCTGGTACACAATATTGGAAGCGTTGTGAATTGTAGACCATTTGCCTCCTCAAAATCTCTCTCTCAACTCTCTCTCCGTAAGACTTCAGAGAAGGCAAGCCGTGAAGTTGTCCACCGTCTCGGCGTCGACAACAACTCTCGAACCAGTCGTGCTGCGGGAACGGCCCCTGGTGCGTTTGCGTCACCATCGGCGCTGGCAGCCACCTTCCTCGCCGCGGACCAAGCCGATGCTCTGCGGACGACCCTCGACGGGTCCCCAGTGCACTCTCAGGAGGACTTCCTCCGCAGCGCCAACCGCAAGTGCGCGTTTCCCGACGTGTATGTCGCCGGCTCTCACACCCTGTATGTGGACGAGTAGGGTTCTGGAGGGGTTCTGTGCGGCGCGGCCCGGCCCGCGGCGCTGGCGGGGGGGGCGGGGGGTCCCACAGCAAGCGCCGGCTGGAGGCGCGGCGGGGGCGACGGGGGGGGGAGGGGGGGAGGGAGTGGGAGGACGAGGGGGATGGTCTTTTCGGCGAGCACCACGGTGCTCGCGGATCCGCCTGACTACCATTCCGACGACGCCTTCTGTGAGGAGGACGGCATCTGTGAGGGCGACGGCTTCTAAGAGCCGTCGCCTTTGCAGTGCCAGTCCGGCTCGTTCACACCGCGTGTTCACAGCTCGACTTGTGCCGCCGTAGCACGATAGCGAGATTCAGGGTGGGGGGGGGGGGGGGGAAAGGGGTGAACAAAAATAGAAGCATGTCTCGATGGTCATCACTGGGTGTTCTGCTCGCCTCCGCGTTGAACGCGACCCCGATGCACGCGGCGGCCCAGCGAGACGACGCCTTGACGAGCACGGCGACCCCGCCGCACGTCGCCGCCGTGCGAGGCCAGGCAGCAGCAGCGCGCCCGCTGCTACAGCATCACGCCTTGGCGGCGCGAGCAGACGCCCAGGGCAACCTGACATGTGCCAACTGCGGGCTCAACCAGAAGACGTCGACCACCTCCTGCTGTCACGTGCCCGGCAGCTGGCTAAACAGATGCGCAACGACCGGAAATACGAACGCGAGTCATCCCTACACGTGGAAACAGGGCGTCAAAGCCTGCCAGGGGCGGGCCAAGCCACTCGTCGGTGCCATGCCCCGCCTCGGATTTAGAAACTACGTCTTCGTGCCCGACGCGGCCGCGATCCCGGTGAGCGCGACGGCTGAGCCCATATAGTCGGTGCAAGGTAGGCTGAAACTCCGCACGTAAATTCAGGTGGGTGGCGCTCAGTCGTTCGCTTCATCGCAACGATGCAGGCCGGGCGCCTGCCGGAGCGTGGTCCACCTCGCGCTCACGACACCGCCCACACGGCTAGAATCAACAGGCGAGGCGGTGCTCCGCAGCTGGGCGTGCCTGATGCGCGATACGCAGCTGACAATCCACGTTGCGTACACGCCGCCGCAAGGGGAAACACCCGGCTGGCTGCCCGCAAATTTTAGTCGCGACTTGAGCAGGGTGCAGAGCGAGCTCAATACGCGTTTTGTTATCCAGCCCTTTGATATCGTCTCCCAGTTGCGCAACGTCATCGGAGAATATGAGACGGCAAACACGTCGACGCAAGAGGCGCTTGCGTTTCTCACGCGCCTCCCTGATTTTGCCAGAGATCGATCACTCGATGAGGCGTTTGCTACTGGTGATAGTGGAGCTCACGTCGAAAACGAGAGGATGCGATACAAATTGTGGCCCATTCATTCCAGCGATCTAATCCGCTATGTCCTGCTATATCGCTTCGGAGGCTTCTATACCGACTGGGATATCGTGTTGATGAAACCGCTGCCGCATGCATGGCTGGACAGCGGGTTCATTGGCTTCCAGACAGGGCCTGACGAGGGCAATATCCATGCGAAACTGGCACATCATCGGATAAATGGCGCAATCATGGGCACCCCCCCTAGACATCCTTGGATCAGGGCCTGTATCCAAGAGTTCGTACGCATATACCCAGTAGTAGGCTCAACACCTGGTCCAAGATTTGGTCTATACGGTCCTATGCTCATCACGCGCGTCACTCATCGTGGGGAATGGGACACCCAGGGGCTGACAATACTACCCGCGCACGTGTTTCAACCGCTGGCTGCAGGGCGAAGGACGCGGGCTTGTATGGACGAAGGCTCTTTCCCACACCTTAGACCTGCGCTTCGGCGCTCGTACGCGGTGCATCTGAACAACAATGCTGGGAACAAGGGGCGCAGCCCAAGCAACGGGTCGCTTTGTGCCTGGTTATTTGGACGGACAGTGTCATCGAAGTCGTGCTCTAATGAATTTAAAGGAGCGCGGGATGCTTTGGCTACTCAAGCAAATTGATGATCAGGTCTGTCAGTCACATACATACATGTTACATCGCGCGCCCGTAATTCTTTTTTCGACGGCTCTCGTTTTTCTTTCCTGCACAACCGCTTCGTTTCTGCTTAGCACTGACCCTTTTTCTCCTACCGCACTCTCAGACTCAGACGACTCAGACATCCCACAAAAACGTACGCGTCAGCTCCCATTCGCAAAGGCTTTGCCAAAGGGAGACTTCATCCCAGCCACCACAGTGTAGTGAGGGTTTCCGTGAGGCGGCGTGAGCGGCGTCCCTGGCGACGCGGGCTGGCTCCACCGGCCCGATTCGCACTCACCGCCAGTCGCGTTGGTCGACCCAGCAGAGCATCGGCTCAAATCGGACGATCCGGCAGGTTGGCCCTCACGCTGGTCCATTCTGTCTGTCGTCTGCACGCAGAGCGGGTCGGCACCGGGTGGGCTCGCTAGCCTTGCCCCTGCGACTGCCGCCTCACTCTGCGGCGGCGTCTGTGCCAGGAGCGTCGCCGCAAGCGCGCCCTCACTCTGCGTTGGCGAGGGAAAGGTGGAGGCACAGCCCCGCTCCGCGGGCTCGCCTCCCCCGAACGCCTCGGTCAGCGCGCGCCTTGCGTCGGTGTCGCGGGGAAGGCGCTCTCCCTCAGCGGCGCTCGAGTGCCCGCCCCAGCCACCCCCGCCGCCGTCGCCGCCGTTCGCTCGACTCCGTGAGCCGCCGCGGCTGTTGCACCTCCCGGCAGGGGCGTCGTTGACGAGAGCGCCGCGTCGGAGGCTGCCGACGCCTCGCTGCCGACGCTCTGCGGGGGGAGAACTCTCTCCGTCAGTGCTGTCTCCACTCAAGCTGCCTGCAATGATGCTCCCGCTCTGCTCAGGCGACCTCCCGCTCGCCGGCTGCGCGGACACGCCGTCCCGGCCCGACTTGCCAACCGCATGCATCGCGATGCCGGACTCTGCGCTGCGCGGCGGCGGCGGCGGGACTTCTGACGTCTCTGCAAAAGAGCGCGGGTACCCCGTAGAGGGCGGCGGGTGCATCCCCGTCGCAGACCGTGGCGGCGGCCACCACGAAGAGGAGGAGGCGGCTGCCGTGGCATCCGGGAGCGCCGACGCCGCGCCGCGTGGCCGATCTGGGCCCGCCGAGGACGATCGGCCGCCCTCGGTGTCCGACGTGGTGTCGTCCTCGACGAGCTTCACGAAGCCCCACTGCAGCAGCGGCGGTGTCGCGTGCCGCGTGAAACTGCGGCTGCCGGGCGGCGCGTTGCAAAAGACGCCGGCAGTGGCGGTGGGCATGACG
>NW_005198290.1:0-1644 GCF_000372725.1 Emiliania huxleyi CCMP1516 | reverse complement strand
CCGAGTCGGCCCTGGGCCCCCGAGGACCCCTCGGCTTGCCCTTGTAAGAGCGCGGCTTCCTCTTGCTGGTGGCCTCGAGCTGCGCCGCTTCGGCCAGGATCCCCTTCTTCTGCAGATCGCCGTGACAGGACTCAATCCTCCCTGCGCACAGGAGGACGAGATCTACGCCATCCCGGACTTGCGCAGCGTGTCCCCATGCGCCTTGCGAATGACCGTCGTGCTGGATGCGGCTGGACGTGTGGCTTTTCGAAGAGCTCGGCCGGGAATTCTTTTCGCTTCGTTGGCGTGATTGTCGTGTCCATTAGCTCCGAGTAGAGGGGGCGTGAACGCGCACCCCCCCTGCTAGCCCTCTAGTCCGTAACCCGTCCCCGAGCATCCGGCCCGCTGGGTGCGCTTCTTAGCTCCCCGGCCCTGGGTGTGAGGCTGCCAACTGCATGCACTCCAAGTGCTCCATCCAAGACCAAGTGTTTGTCTAGGAATTTTTTATGTCAGCGCGTAAGTGGTAAGAGAATTTTCGGCCTTTACCTCCCATCCCTCCCGGGGCGCTCAGTCCTTGACTCACAGGTTCGACACAGGTACCAAAAGATGTAGGAAAAGCCACATACACTGGACCGCGGCGAAGGGCGAAGGCGCGTGGTTTTCGAACTTTTTCGGCGGTCGGGATTCTTTCGATCCTCCTCCGGGACAGCGCGCCGTCCCGACCAATGGCTGGAAAGCTGTCGATGAGCTCGAGCTGATTATGCGTCGCTGGCGTGCAACACTGGACCACAGCAAAAAGAGCGAGGTCACCCTGGGCAAACGCTAATCGCGCAAACAGATGGTGTTCTATTTAGAGGCTCCCTTGGGGATGGATGCCTGAGGGCACCTCAACCACTCACGAAGCCGTACGTGGACGAATTCAAATCTACTTTTCCACCGGCATCCTCATACCCCCACACTATCTTATGTGCGGACGCGGTGTGTGTCCGCCGCGCCCTGTGCGCGCCCTCTGTCCGGCGAGGATGTGTTCGCGGGTGCGCAAATTCAACGACCAAAACTTTCCACCGCGAGCTTTCTTAGCTTCTCCTGTCGCTTCTCCATCATGTATGCAAATAAAAAAGAACAATCGCAATCAAAAGGCGCGTCGAAGCGAAACGAGGCTACCCCGACGAGACAGAGGACGGCACTATAGGCCAGGGAAAGAGTTACCCTCTCGCACAACACTGGGCATGGGATTGGCGTGAAGGCAAAATAAAAGAAAAACGACACGACGGTGACGAAACGGCGGTAAGGGGCCCCTGATGACGACACGCCGCCAGCTCCTGTTGCCAGCTCCTGCCTCCTCAACTGCTCCTCCTCAATGCCCACTCGACCCAAGCCATCGGTCGACTACGTGAAGCACCAGCGCGCAAAGGCACGTCCCAAGGAACAGGCGGCACCAGAGATCGCGCTGTGCATCAATGGCGGCGGCTTGACCCCGCCTGCTGAGATGTACGGTCAGCCGCCGAGCATCTGTACCTATCTGTCATCCTGAAGCGAACGCTGATAAGTTGCCCTGGTGGACAGGTGTGTTCCGTGGGCTGGTCAAGCGCAAGGTCGCGCCGCGCAAATCGCCTAACTGCAACAACGCCCTCGACAACTTTGACGTGATTAGCGGCGCATCGG
>NW_005198291.1:0-1644 GCF_000372725.1 Emiliania huxleyi CCMP1516 | reverse complement strand
CGCCTCTCCTCGCTGTCGCGCGTGTCTCCCCTCCGCCGCCGCCTCCCTCTCTCCCCTCCCGCCTCTCCTCGCTGTCGCGCGTGTCTCCCCTCCGCCGCCGCCTCCCTCTATCCCCTCCCGCCTCTCCTCGCTGTCGCGCGTGTCTCCCCTCCTCCGCCGCCTCCCTGCTGCCCTCGTTTCTCTCCTCGCTGCCGCGTGTCTCTCCTTCCCTGCCCGCCTGACCCCGCCCCTGCCTCTCTCGCCCCTGCCGCCTCTACCCCACAGTACCCGAACCCACCCTCCCCTGCCCCACGGTACCCGAACCTCCCCTCCCCTACCCCACGGTACCCGAACCCACTCTCCCCTGCCCCACGGTACCCGAACCCACCCTCCCCTACCCCACGGTACCCGAACCTCCCCTCCCCTACCCCACGGTACCCGAACCCACCCTCCCCTGCCCCACGGTACCCGAACCTCCCCTCCCCTACCCCACGGTACCCGAACCCACCCTCCCCTGCCCCACGGTACCCGAACCTCCCCTCCCCTGCCCCACGGTACCCGAACCTCCCCTCCCCTACACCCACGGTACCCGAACCCATCAGGCCCTCGCCTGGCGCGCGTTTGCCGCCGTCAACACGTTCATCGGCGCGACGCTGCTGAACAAGGGCAAGGCCGGTGTCGCGGGGAAGATTGCAGGCGAGCAACAACGAGCTCTTCGAATGTCGCGACAAAAGACGGCCGCACAGCACGTCTCACACGAGCTCTGACCACCCAGCCCTCCCTCACAGCACACACTGGCACGACAAGCGCGTGGACTGGCACACACACTAGCAAACACAAACCGGCACACCACCGGACGCGCCTCCCTTGCACCTCCCTTGCACCTCCCTTGCACCTCCCTTGCACCTCCCTTGCAGGCAGCGACTCGGTGGTCAAGACCGTCCTCTTCTTCTTCTACGAGCGGGCGTGGGCGCAGGTCGGTTGGGGCCGTGAGGAGGCGTGCCCCCGTCCCTCTCGCACAGAACGCACGCACGCACACACACACACACACACTCACACACACACACACACACACGCGCACACACACACACACACAGAGAGAGAGAGAGAGACAGAGACAGAGACAGAGACAGAGACAGAGACAGAGACAGAGACAGACACACACATCTCCTGTCCTGACCGCGCCGGTGTCCTCTCTCTCTCTCTCTCTCTCTCTCTCTCTCTCTCTCTCTCTCTCTCTCTCTCTCTCTCTCTCTCTCTCTCTCTGTCTCTCTCTTTCTGATTCTCGCTCTGCTGCTCGTTAGGTCTCTCGACACATTCTATTGCTCGCTGTCGCCATCCATAGTGACCTGTAAGTCGATTGGCGGCGCCGGCGGCGGCAGCGACGGCGGCGACTGAGAGGGTGGAGGGAGGAGGGCGAGGATGAACGTCTCGCTGCCATAGGATCCGGAGCCGAGCGTGAACGTATAGCCCGCACCCTTCCACTCGTTGCCGGTCCAGCCGTCGCCGTACGAGTCGTACATGTCGAGCGTGCACTCGCCGGGCGGCGCGGACAGGGTGCCAAAGTAGGGGGCCCCTCCACTGCCGATCAACGCGCCGCTGCACGTCAGGTCCCCACGACACATCGGACGGATAGCTACCGCCACCCACAGTGACCTGGAAGTC
>NW_005198292.1:0-1645 GCF_000372725.1 Emiliania huxleyi CCMP1516 | reverse complement strand
TCTTCCCGACGGTCGGAGGCACCCACTCCGTGCACTTTGAGTCAGACTCGCTCTTCGGCAGGCACGCTCTTCGGCAAAAAGTCGCCGCCGGCCGTTCACGCCGAGCCAGCCAGTTGCCGGCTCGCACGGCAGCCTCTTCCTCTCGACCAGCCTCAACTTCGACACGGTCATCATTTTGTCGCTGCGTGCTCGTGGCGAGCCGGGCGGCGGTCAAAGTTTGCCCAGACGAGCGCCAGGCGATAGCAAGGTCTCTGTTCGCCCTGTGCATGTCAGGCCAGGCTGCAGCGGGGCACTACCATCGTGCTACGCTGTTGCAGCCTGACCTTTCCCACTGTGCACAGCCGCCAGAGCACCACCACCGCCCGGCATCGTGTCACGGCGAGCTCCTTCTGCACCCGTTCGCGAGGCTCTCGCGCTGGCACACTTCGGCCTTCCGCTGCTCGCGTTCGGCGAGCTCTTCTCCGCACTCCTGCCACGGTGCCGTCGCCACACACCTTCTGGCCGGCCTGAGCCATGCGGACTCGACCTCTCTCCCTCTCTGGAGCACGCCACGGGCCGCGACGGCTGCTGGCAGCCGGCCGGCGTGAGGACTGAGGAGGCAGTTTGCCGGCACAGTCGAGCTGGAGTATCCGCTTCTTGATGCTTCTGCGGTCAAGCTCGACCTTATGTGACATGATATGCCACAATAATGCATGCTATCACCCCTCAAAGTGTCGAAGTTTACCGGTGACTCTCCGGTGGCCCGATAGTACCGTGTGCCTTTCTTCAAACGAACGCGCTTCGAGGTTCGACAATCGCTAAGCTGCTTATGGGGCACCGCTGCGACTCCCTTGGGGATGCCTGAGGCCACCCCAAGCACTCCCTAAGCCTTACGTGGACGATTTCAACCCTACTCTGTGTTTGTTCGTCCACGCACATTAGCAACTTTGTGCTCATGTCAACGCCACGCCAGCGCTAGCCCATTCAACCCCGCCCCATTGGGGGCGGGGCCCGTCAAGGGCCTCACTCTAGTCTCTCATCAATGTGGCTGCTCTCCTCCGCGCTCACGCTACACCTTCCGCCTGCCTACCTCGCCCCCTCCTCTCAACCTCTCACTCGCGCGGCCGCCGCCCACCTCTGCGCCGCGGACCGGCCTTCGGAAGAGGAGGCCAAAGCTCGCTGGCTCGCGGGGCAAAACTCGCAGCACAACCCGCCGCCACCCTCCGCTGCCGCGTCGGCAGCTCAGCGCTCGGCGGAGGCGGAGGCGAAGGCGGCGTGGCTGGCCAAGCAGAGCCAGGCGGCGGCCGCGCCGCCACGCGTCGGGGGCGCGTCCGGCGCGCAGCCCGCCGCGGGACCCGCCCACGCGCCTCCGCCCATCGACGCAGAGCAGCGCAGCCGCTCGCCCGGCCTGCAAAACAACTTTTACGACATCCCGACCGCAGACTTCAAGCGGCCGCACGGAGCCGCGCCGGCTGGAGAGGCGCCGGGAGGAGCGCCGGGCGGAGAGGCGCCGGGAGGAGCGGAGCCGGCCGCCGAGTGGGAGGAGGCGCCACCCGCGGGAGGGAGCGGTCCCGGCGCGACCGTCCCCGCGGCGTACGGCGCCGAGTCCCCTGTGCCCGGTCGCGAGCGGGAATACGAGGCCTTCAAGGCGCAGGCGGGCGCCTGG
>NW_005198293.1:0-1645 GCF_000372725.1 Emiliania huxleyi CCMP1516 | reverse complement strand
CCGGCCGGTGCGCGCCTGACCCACGCCCCCTCTCGCACCCTTCCGACCCCCCCTGCGCGGCGCACCCGTCCGCTGTGCGCCGGCTCGAGCGCCTATTGCCAAATCGCGACGTTTGAGCGCAGCGCACGCATCCTCTGGGCGCCTGAGCGCGGCGGAATCTTGCCAGAATGTGGCCGCAGGAAGAGCCTCCGGCGGGCCTCCGGCGGACGCCTGGCGGCGTGGCGCTGCGCGCCGGCCTGCGGCCCAAAGCCCGAACGAGCGGTCAAGTTAACTTGACGCGCCGAATCCCTTGGTTGGCCCTCGCAGCTGTGATACAAAAGTGGGGACGCGCCTGGCGGCGCGCCCCCAAAAATAATTAAAACCAAGAGGAGTTCGCCGGGGCCGGCCTCTATCGCTTAGGCGGCTTCCGAAAAAAGAAAGAAAGCAACCGGACAACCGTATTCGTATTTCCGCGACCTTGTTAATTCTTTTCCCCGCCGTGGATATGTCCAGCTCCTGCTTTGACGAGCGCGAGATTCTCCTCGCGTGCCTGTCCGAGTCGCCCTGCATCGCGGAGGACGACAAGGCAGAGATGTCGACAAAGCGGAAAGGCGCGGGCGATGACGAGTTATGACAGGAGGCGGCCGCCGCACCGCGCCACACCCCGCCGCATCGCCCGCTCCCGTCTAGCGCCCAGTATGATGATCTCAGAGGTGAGGTCACGCCGGATAAACAGGTCTCATGCGAACGGCGTAAAGCTAAAGGCAGCGCATACGCAGGACCTGCTGTGCGAGTTGCTGCCCGTGTGCTCTCCCGGAGACCGTGAGCCGCAGCTTGACCTCGTCGTTGGCCAGGTGTCACCCAGCCACGCCTTCCGCCTCATACCGCCCTCCCCACTCAAGTGATGCCTAGCCAGAGCCGCTAGCGAGGCGTGCCCAGCACTGCCCTGCGAGGCGCTTTGCCTACAAGCGTTGAGCGCCAAAAACTACACTTGATCTGATGAGACGGGAGAGACGCCCGCGCGCCCGTGCCCGCGACCTCGCGCGGCCGCCCTCTCACGCAGCCCGCCCTTCTCCGCGTCAGGCTGCTGACTGTGCGTGCCAACGGGGAAGCCAGCTACGACATGGCTGGCGCTGGTCAACGCTGTTGGCCGTTGCCGAGCCTTGGGAGCCGCGCAAAGAGCCCAAGCTCTGTGCACGGTCGATGTGGACGTAGCAATCTGTGCGGCACCGTCTATAATAAGCGCGAGCCCCAACTCCTAGTCAGTGTGTGTGAGTCTCTCGCTTGTGGGTAGAAGCTAGAACTCTCGCTAGCCGTGCTAGAGCTGGGGGTGAGTCAGCTCAGCTGAGCTGGCACACGCGCGACCGTGTGTGGTAGTGGGGGAAATGGTAAATTTTGAAAGTCGCACTACAAGCCCGGCAAGCTCAGCACTGACTGTGGACACTATGGGGAGTCTATAGCTATGCCCCTTACATCCAGGGACCGACCACACGAGGGCCCACACCCGTCTCAAGACAGACAAATTTCGGTCACCGGCGCGCGCGCGGCGCCTCCTCCTCCTCCTCCTCTTCAATGAGCGGCGTGCGGGGCGGGCCGGTGGCGCCCAGCTCGCGGGGATCGAGCCGCCACCCATATGAGACGGGCCTGTTCCACTTCTCGGGAAGAA
>NW_005198294.1:0-1645 GCF_000372725.1 Emiliania huxleyi CCMP1516 | reverse complement strand
GACGCGATGCAGATCCCGCCGATGACTGGCACGAGCATCAGCAGCTTTGCGCGTGAGACCGAGCTGCCGTACACCGCATAGCCAATCGCGGCGGCGAAGGCGGGCTCGGCGGCCTTGATGACCTGCGCGAAGGAGACGGCGCCGGCGGAGAGCGAGAAGACGGCGCCGGCGTGCGCCGCCGCCGTGAAGAAGCCGACCGGAGCCAGCTTCATCACCTGCGTGAAGGTGATCGCCGGTGCCTTGCGGGCCTCTGGCAGGATCCACCTGAGCGCGAGGGCCGGAGGCGCGGCGCGCCGGTGGGCCCCACGCCGGAGAGGCCTCGACGTGGCCAACTCGCGGAGCCGCACGAGGGCGACAGGGCAGGGCCGGGAGCCGGGAGGCACACGCACAGCGCGAGAGCGTAGACTGCGCCGACCGCCATCTGGATCCAAGCCATGATCATGGCATACTCGGAGCCACCACCGGCCTTGGCGGCGGTCTTGTTGAAGATGTTGTAGTAGTAGTTGCCGAGGTACCACGCCGTGAGGTAGACTATCAACCCGACGTCAACCATGGCGAGAGATGCGAAGTCGGCTAAGAGTTGGATCTCACAGCTTCCACGTAGAAAAATAACGGCGTTTTTCTGCATCCCTCCGGGGGCCCCTCTGCGCCGGGGAGGCGTTGTTGGAGGCTAGGACGCAAGCGTCCGTCGCCCTTTTTCAAACTCGGGGCCCACTCCGCTACGCTCCGACCTCGAGCTCCGACCCGAATTTCAATTTGGAGGGCCTGACTGAAAGTTTAAGGTGTTGCTGCGCAAAAGGGGTCGGACACAGGGCGCAGCTCATGCTAAGAGCTAGAAGGGGAGATGGAGAGAACAACCACCCTGTCCCGTTATTGCGTACACCAACACCACAAAGCTCTCTCTCTCCTGCTCCTCACACTCAGGGGGCGGTCACGACTACCGAGTCCCTAGAGTCTAGCTGCCACGTTCAAAACCAGGACGGCGACAGTGATGGTGCTATCACGGGCATGGTCAGGGGAAAGTGGAGCGGGGGGGGGCGAGCGTCAGCCAGCCAGGTGATAGTAGAGCAGGCGCTTTGTGGGTGGCGGTGGGCGGCGGCGCTGGGTGGCCGGCCGAATCGTTAGCTGAGCTCCTCCCTCAAGCTCGATCACGCATGACGCACGTAACCTGACAACGTCGGCGAGCTTCTGGATCAGGTTAGGTTGCTGGAGCACCTCCAACTCCTCCTCTGAGTCAGACACGCCAACGTCGACGACTGCGCCCTCCTCCTCCTCCTCCGATTCGCCGACTGCACCCTTCTCCTCCATGGGCTCGATCCGATTCCGCAGCGTGTCGTCCTCAGCGGCGGTGCTGCGCGGGAGGCGGCCGCGGGCACGCTGGGCTCGATCAGCGGCTTTCCCTCAGTTGCTCCGAAAGCACGGATTTGGCGGACGTCGCGGCTTCAATTTTCATTTTACGATGTCTTGGCACCAGCTGAAGGCTTGCCCCCGTCCACGGCCCAGATCACGCAGTTCGTGCACGGTATTCGGATTTTGCTATTTGTTCGTGTGGGGGTATATTGCAGATTTGTCAATGGTACCGCGTCTGCGACGCGGGCGCCTTGCGGGCAGAGCCCTTAGCCACCCTTTATATCTGCGACGGTCA
>NW_005198296.1:45946-47771 GCF_000372725.1 Emiliania huxleyi CCMP1516 | reverse complement strand
GCTCCGGCGGGCCTGGGGCGCGGGGCGCTGCGCGCGGCAAGCTCGCCGGGATGTGCTCGCAGCAAGAAGCCTCCGGCGGGCCTCCCGCGGACGCCTCGCGGCGTGGCGAGCGCGCCGGCGCTCCCGCGCCCGCGGAAGCAGCCGGGGTGTGTCGGCCGGGGAGCCTCCGGCGGGCCTGCGGCGCGGGGCGCTGCGCGCGGCAAGCTTGCCGGGATGTGCCCGCAGCAAGAAGCCTCCGGCGGGCCTCCGGCGGACGCCTCGCGGCGTGGCGAGCGCGCCGGCGCTCCCGCGCCCGCGGAAGCAGCCGGGGTGTGTCGGCCGGGGAGCCTCCGGCGGGCCTGCGGCGCGGGGCGCTGCGCGCGGCAAGCTTGCCGGGATGTGCCCGCAGCAAGAAGCCTCCGGCGGGCCTCCGGCGGACGCCTCGCGGCGTGGCGAGCGCGCCGGCGCTCCCGCGCCCGCGGAAGCAGCCGGGGTGTGTCGGCCGGGGAGCCTCCGGCGGGCCTGCGGCGCGGGGCGCTGCGCGCGGCAAGCTTGCCGGGATGTGTCGGCCGGGGAGCCTCCGGCGGACGCCTGGCGGCGTGGGCGCGCTGCGCGCATTCGAAAGAGGCAAGACTGCATCTTCGACGCATCTAATTCGTAGATTTTGCGCCCCTTACAGCTCGCGGAGGAGCAAAGGACGCCCGATTAGCGCTGCGCGCGGCCGGGCAAAAACAAAACGCGCGCTCGCATTACAAGGGACACTCTCACCACGCTACCCGCACTCACGGACTCCATACCCGAAAGAAAGAGAAGGGAGCTCGCGGGAGAGGTGACGAGTGAACTACAGGTAGTGGGGAAGGCAGCCTCGATTGCCATACAGACATGGGTGCGAAACAACGACAAGACCAAGGCACGGGCAGAGGAACGAGAGAAGAATATAGGGTGGATAAAGCGCCTGTTCACGGCATGGAGGGTGAGCCACACCGAACGTACCGAGCGAAGGGCCGAGCGGAAGGAGGACGGGGAAGATGACTCAGAGGAGGACGAACCAGTGGAAATTCAGTTGTCAGATGTCACGATGCATCCGAAGGGGACCCCAGCGCCGGCATCATCCGTAGAGGCACGAGTGTTCGAAGAGAGAGTGGACCTGAGCAACAACATGACAGAGAGAAAGAGAGAGAGAGAGAGAGAGAGATCTCTCTCTCTCTCTCTCAACAACATGACGTGTAGGCAAATGATCGGAGTGGGAGTCAGAAATGTGGTCCTTGCGCGAGGGGAGCTCGATAGACTCGAGGGGCCAGGATACGCCGCGAGGAGGACGGAGTTGCGAAAGGCGCAACAAGCCGCGAGAACAAGGGACCGGCAGGAGGCGGCGTCGCAGGACGAGGCAGAAGAGAACGACGCGACAGAGGAGGAAGTGACAAGGGAGAGACCGACGAGAGTGGGACGGCCGCGAGGTGGCATGAAGGTTGCAGCGAGAAGCGGCGAGAGACT
Source organism: Emiliania huxleyi CCMP1516 (assembly GCF_000372725.1). Lineage (NCBI taxonomy): Eukaryota > Haptophyta > Isochrysidales > Noelaerhabdaceae > Emiliania > Emiliania huxleyi. Next base: position 46,298 of record NW_005198296.1, on the reverse strand, counting down.
GCGAAAAGAGATACGAAGAGGCAGACTCCCCAGGGTGGGCGACGGCTAGCGCACCACACTCCTCTCCTTAAAATCCCTGTGTGGTGGCGGCGTGCCGTTCTCCCATCCCTCCCTTGGGTTGTGTGTTTTCTTTCTTTCTTTCTTTACTCTCACCCACCGCGTTCAAATGAAATCATAGAATAAATAGGCTGGCCTTGGAGCTGTTTGGCTCTTCCCCCCATTCTACGGTGGGTTCCGTGAAACTAATACTTTGTCTTTATCTCTTTCGCATTGGTCCTCCGGTTCCTTACCGGGTGCTATATCTTTTTTTTAAAGTCTCTGATCGGTTTTCCCTCTCTCCCAACTATTCTCT
>NW_005198296.1:1596-44616 GCF_000372725.1 Emiliania huxleyi CCMP1516 | reverse complement strand
AGACGCCGATGCCTGGCCGCGAGAGAGAGTACGAGGCCTTCAAGGCGCAGGAGCAGGCAGGCTTCGTGCCCGGGCCCGCCTACGCGCCTCCGCCCATCGACGCCGAGCGGAAGAGCCGCTCGCCCGGCTTGCGCAACAACTTTTACGACGTGCCGACCTCAGACTTCAAGCGGCCGTACGGGACCGGGAGGAGTGCGCCGCCTTCCGCGCCAGGGAGGCCCTAGGGCGCACCACTGCGACGCACTACCAAGTGCCCATCAGGAGAAGAGGCGACCTCGCTCAACAATAGTCGGCCCTCAGCGCGCAGGCGCGATCAGGGGAGAGGAGCAGGTCTAGGTACGAGTCCCCCCGGTGACGGGGCATCTGAAGCGTGTTGCGTGTGGCTCGCGTGCTGAAAGAGAGCGAGGAGTGAGAGAGACTTGTGAGTGAGAGTGTGAGACGTGCATAGAGCCATACAGAGCTCAGTGGAGGAAGTGCATGTGTCGACAGTTGCGGACTTGGTGCGCACACACGTGCTCGGACAGTCATCTGTCCGGCCCAGCACTGGTGCTGTGGGAGCTCACGTCGACGTTTTTGATCTCCCTTTTTAGTCACTACTAACTCTAGACTACTCTACAAAATCATGTGAATACTCTTTGCCATCGCACGGCCCCGACACCAGTAAGGCAAAGTGTAAGTATTAAATACTAGTACGTAGTAGTAAGGCGAGGCCCGAGACTCCCGAGAGACGCCGAGAGCGAGACGTGCAGCTGCTGCAGGAGCGACCTCCCGCGACCCGCCGTCCCGCGCGGTCGACGCCGCACACTGGCCAATCTCCGTGCTCGGCTAACCTACCTATATATCTGTGTGCCACGCGGTTTTCACGAAAAAGCTCCGCGTCGCGCGTCGCCACCGCCATCTTCAGCTCCGCCACCGTCCCCTTGACAAGGGGCCTTGAGCTCTGCCAGAGACCGCCACCTGGTCGAGCGCGTCGGCCGTCGCCGTCGCGCCGACCGCCGAGCAGCCCCCAGGGCGCTCTGGATTCCATTCGGGACCCAAGGGCCTGGTCGCTGGTGTTGTCCCATGCCCCATCGTTGGGTGCAGGGGGGACGTGGACGTGTTCATATCAGGAGGTCAGAGTTGTCGCACATTTTATTTGTTACGACCCGAGCAGCCAGAGCCCCTCCTCCCCCATGCGCGCCACCAGGGCCGCAAAGTCTCGCTGGTCGTACCGGTCGAGGCGTAGCCTGTGGACGGGCTCGCTAGGCGGCCTTGTCGCGCGGCCGACGACAGCAGTGGCGCGGCTCGAGACAAACGCCCCAGCGGGCGGGAATGCGTCCATCGGCAGCAGCCCGAGACGCAAGCAGCTGCCGCCGCCGGCGTCGCACCAGCTTGGCGCCGTCAGCGTGGCGAGAGCCACCGCATTCGGCGCGGCGGCAACCGCCTCAGGACCGCCGAAACCGCCCTCGATCCTCGGCCGCGCATCGGCCACCGTCTTGTCAAAGCCGATGAAGGTGCAGTGGTGCCCCATCCACCAGCGCAGATAAAAGTCGACCATGCCGCGCTCGATCGAGCGCACCGAGAGGCGTGCGACGAGGCTCCGGCGCGGCGGAGACGCGGAGGCGCCGCGCAGCAAGAGGAAGTTCCACGCAGCGGCACATCCGAGCCTAGCACCCGAGTCCGGGACGTGAGAGGCGACAGCTTCCGCCGGCCTGTCAGAGGTTGGAGAGGGACAGCTCGAGAGGCCGAGGTTGGAGAGGGGGCGGCGAGTGCCTGTTCTTGCCGGGGCGGTTGCAGTGGAGGCGTCCGACAAGCACGTCGGCGTCGGAGGCGGGTACCGAGAGGAGTCGCGGCCGCGGGTCGGCCACAAACACCTGGCAGCGGAGGAAGGAGCCGCCGGGAGTGAAGAGGCCGCGGTGGCGGTGGCGGCGTGGCGGCGGTGGCCGCAACGGCGGTGAGGAGGTGCGTGGCGGAGGCGGCGGTGAGGAAGTGTGGCTCACCGCCGTTGAGTCGCAGAGGAGCACGTCGAAGCCGGCGGTGGCGAGGGCTGCGGCCGCCATGTGCCTCTCCGCAAGCGCGCGCTGGATGTGGCGCATCAGTTTGGTCGTGGCCCACGCGTCAAGGTTCGCCGTGCCGTTGACGACGCTCGCAGCGCCGAGCCGCGCAGTGAGGTGAGCGTGCGCCGGAGCGTCGAGCGCGTACAGCAGGGCGCATCTCACCCCGGAGCGCGCGGCGGCGGCGTGCCAGTTCTCAGCCAGCTCGCGGTAGTCGAAGTCCGCGGCGGCCAGAGCGATGAATTTGCTGGCATCCGCAAGATGGCCGGCGGCAGCGACAAGTTTGGCGTATTGCGGACCATCGGGTCCGTGCGGCGGCTTCTTGGAGAGCGCGCGTACGACAGCCTCGTCGAGCGGCCGGTACGGCTGCTTCCAGTGTTCATAACCCACACGATTGCCCTCGCCAGGGCGGCACGGTCGGCCATCGCAGACCGTCTTGTGCATCGGCTCGTTGGTCGTCTCCTCCCACGATCCTAACGGTGTGTGCCCGGAGCGGACACGCAGCAGCTCGCGCCGCTCTGAAGCTGGAGGTCGGAGAACCTCGGACGGGGGCGCCGCAGGGTAGGCAAGCGCGGAGAGCAAGAGCATATGTTTGTCGAGAGGGAAAAATCGGCCATTAAAAATTTGTTGTCCGACTAGCCCCGGGACTGGCGCGCACTGGCACTGACACAGGTACACGGTGAACCTGTGTTAGTGCCAGTGCGGTGTACCTGTGTTGTGCCAGTGTGCGCGCCAGTGTTGTAAAAAGTAAAAAGAAATCCAACATGCAAGAACATCGGCAGCACGGCCCTCCACGCCGCAGCGCAGGCTCCAGATTATTCGCAACGAGGGGGCTTTCGAAGCAAAACAGTTAATGAAACATAGTCGGTATTAGCCAGCCCCCCACTGCGTCAGCGGTGGTGAACGACACACGCAGGACGAGCCCACGCCGACCCCGCACACGAGGCTAACCACCCCACACCCGCCCCACATGCTCTACGCGACGCCAGCCTCCTGCCGCTGCGCCTGGAGGAGGAGCGCCTCATGGATATCTGGCGTCGAGACATGCCGCTTTGGCTGCCGCGCGCCGCACCACTCGACCAGCACCGGGTTCACCTCCTTTGCAAGCGCCACCAGAGCCGCCGACGAGCCTCGCACCTCGGCGACGCGGACGTCTAGCCGCTGAAGCCACGCCTCGATGGAGGAGGTTGAGCACGCCTCATCGGCGTCGCACGGGGCGCCGCCCTTCCACATCGACTGCGTGATCCTCTCGACGCAGACGCCAGCCTCGGCAAGGAGGGCCTCCACCCGTGCGCCCCGCCCGGCGTGGTTCTGTCCCGAGTCGACTCCCTCGCTGCTCTCACCATCGCGCTCGTCCGCGGGTAGGCCCTCCGAGGTGTCGTGCAGCTCCCGCACCGAAGATTCCAGGCGCCGCCGCTCACCGGTGAGCGCCGCGAGCTCCGACTGCTGCTCGTGCAGGTACCGCTGGAGCGAGGTGTTGGAGCGCTCTTTCTCGAGGAAGCGGTTGGCAATCGAGTCGACGATGTGGTCCTCACCCGGCTGGTACTTCTCGTCCATGCCTGAGAAGCTCTGCAGCCGCTCAAACTCGGCGTCCCACCCGAGCGCTTGGTTGGCGAGGAAGCCGAACCGCGTCTCCGCCCGTTCCAGCTCGCCGCGCCGGCTGCGGCTCGAGATGTACTCGCGGCGCCGCCGCTCCTCCTCCGCCTCCGCCAGCTCGCGCTCTTTTACGCCCCAGTCGCCCTCCAGCTCTGAGGTGCGCGAGGCTACGTCCTTGATCTGCGACAGCTTCTCCTTGCGCTCCCAGTTGACGTCGCGCTGGAGCGCCATGAACTTGCTCTTGACCTTCTCCCGCTGATCGAGCGCGTCGTGCGCCGCCTGCGTGAGAAAAACGATGTCCTCGTCCATCTTGGTTGACTTTGCACTCAGCCGCTCGAGCGTCCGCTGGTGGGCAACCTTCTCGCGCCGGAGCCGGTCGACCTCACGCCGGACAGCTTGGTTGCTCGCCACCGTCTCGGACGCCTTCTTGGCGAGCTGGGTGCAGCGGTTCTGGATGATGGCGACTTGCCTGGCGGCCTTAGCCTTCTGGTCCATCATCGAGGCCAGGCTACCGCCCGCGGCCCTCTCAGCCTGTACCACCGCCGCGTTCATCTGCTGCATCTCGGTGTCGAGCTCCTGCTCCTGCAGCTGCTCCATCTGGATGGCACGCGCGTAAGTGTGCACCTGGTTCTGCCGCTCGGCGAGATCCCTCTGCGCCGGCAGCTGGCCTGCGGTGGAGCCTCTCCTCAGCGACCCCACGCTCGTCTCGAGCATGGTCTGCGCCACTCGCTCCTCCTCCGCCTGCAGAGCCGCAGCGGTTTCTGGTGCAATCCCGATGGCGCCCAGGTCGACCGTGCGCGTGAGGGAGGAGCGGGTGGAGGCAGCGACGCGGGAGGTGTTTGCAGGCCGGGTCGTCATCTTCTGCACGACCCGCTCGATGATGCTGCGCTGCCAGGCCGGTGAGTGGCTGTACCCGGCCGGCGACAGCTTCTTCATCACCGCATTCCAGTGCTCCTCAGCACCTCCGGGCACATGGAGCGCGCCGTTGCGCTTCCCAGGGGAGAGCTTTGAATCGCCACGATCGGACGAACCGCCGCTGCCCTGTCGCTTCTTCTCCTCGGTGGCAGTACCCGATGCGTGCGAGGGCGGCATCGGCAGCTGCTGAAAGTGAAACGTTCCGACCGGCAGAGCGCGTTCATTCACACAGTGCTTTTTCGGCGCGGCAAAGCGCGGGAAAAAGGCGAGAGGGGGCCGCTGAAGCTGAACCACTTCAAGGTGGGAGACGCCCCGGGCCCAGCATGCGACGACACGAACAGTGAATAGTATAAAGCCGAGCCCCGCCGGCGGCGTCCCCGGTGCGCTGCTTCGCTATCCCGAGCGTCGCGGCGGCCGCTCATTTCTCGGACGGCTTCTTCTTCTTCTTGTCCTCCTCCTCCTTCTCCGCCTCGATGCCCTTGACGATGGCTTCCACCTCGTCGTCGCCCAGCAGCTGCAGCTCCTTGCCCTGCCGCAGCACCGCAACCTCGATGTTCTTGCCGCCCGCCTCGACCACCTCGAGCAGCGCACGGCACGCGAGCTTGACGCCGTCCTGGCGGGTTGACGACAAGGGGGGGGGGGGGGGTCAGCAGGCAGCGGGAGGGCGGGTGTGTGCAATATGGCGGCGGGGCGGGCGGGCGGGCTCCCGGTGCGGCGTACGCACATGCATGTGTGCACATGTGCATGTGGGGGCAAAACGGGCGAGGGTGGGGGCGGGGGGAGAAGCGCGCGACGGCTCTGGCGTAGGGCGGGGAGGGGTGTGGCGGCGGGGAGGGGCGTGGCGGCGGGGAGGGGCGTGGCGGCTGCTGCGCCTCCGCCGTCTCCTCGGAGTAGGTCTTCTCGAGGTACTCCTTGACGGTCTTTTGGCTCCGCCCGATCGCGACCGCCTTCCAGGCGGTGTAGTTGCCCGACGGCTCCGTCTGGAAGAGCTGCGGCGTCCCGTCCCGGTCGAAGCCCATGATGAGCGTCGAGATTCCAAACGGGCGCACGCCTGGGGCGGGAAGGGGGGGGGCGGGGTGAGGACGGGTGAGAGGGGGCGGGCGAGGGCGAGGGCGAGGGCGAGGGCGAGGGCGGGGGCGAGGGGGCGGGCGAGGGCGAGGGCGAGGGCGAGGACGAGGGCGGGATGGGGGGGGGAGGGGGAGGGGGGAGGGCGGCGGCGGTGGTGCGCCTCCGCTCTGCGTGTAGCGCTGCTGCACTCCGGAGACGTACTCGGCGACGTACTCGACGGAGGGCGAGTCCTCAAAGGTGAGGCGGTAGGACTGGCACTCAACTAGCGTCTTGTTGATCAGCACGCGCGCGTCGGCCGTCAGGCCTGCGGCGGCGGGGCGCTGACGTCAGCCGGCGGACGCCCCTCGGACGTCTTGCCGCCCGGGCGGGGGAGAGGGACGCGCCGGCGAAGGAGAGCACGATGTTCTCGTCCAGCTTGTGGATCTTTCGTACCGTCCGCGGGTCCTGCAGCTTCGCGGTCGATTTGCGCTCCACCGCAAAGACGATGTGGTCCTTTGACCGCACGCCGACCGCAGTGGTGCCCTTGCGCACCGCCTCCATCGCGTACTCGACCTGGAAGAGGTGGCCATCCGGCGAGAAGACGGTGATCGCGCGGTCGTAACGCGCCCTGCGCAGCGCGGGGGTGGCCGGGCTTGGAAGCGTGAGGCAGCGGGCGCGGGCCAGCAGAAAGGCCGGCGTTCAGGGCGGCGGGCTCTGCGCCGCAGGATTTGCGGGCCGGGAGGCACGCAGCACGTGCGCCACCCTCCCCGTGGCGACCCGGCCGCTGCTCGGCAACAGGCAGGGGGGCGGAGAGGCTGGCAGCAGTCGGCTCACATGCTGTGCTTGTCGTAATGCTGTCTCGGCGGCTTCCTGTTCACAGCCTTGGAGAACCTGGCATTCGTGGCCCTAGCCTGGCTGTTCTTCACCTTTCTACCTAACCTAACCTAAGGCCCTGGTGATTGTGAAGAAAGTTCGTCCGTGGCGCTGTGCGTGGTCTGTGATGAGAGGTTGAGGTTTGGCCTGCACAAGCTTTTCCGGCAAACAAAAAGGAAAACAGAGGTCAGAGGGTCTCCAGCACTTTGCGTTTCCGGAAATTTCCAGGGAAAACAGAGGGTGTTTGGTGCTCCATTCTGGAAACTCGCGAGTTTCCCTGAGTCTGAGAGCTGGTCTGGGGCAAAATCTGACGCAAAATTGAGGAAATCGACAAACAAAATACCCAGGCGGTCGCAGGGTAATTTCCAGGTATACCCGGGGTTTTCCAGGTATACCCGCAAAATACCCGGTATTTTGCCGATTTGGCTGATTTCTGCGAGAGGTAGTGTTATCGGACACGGCTCCGGGCTCTGATGCTGTATGCTGTTTTCACACCGATCATAATACGCGATCGCGCAGGATTTTGGGCCCAAACCAGCCTCAGACTCGCTCGGCTCAGAGCCCGGAAAATTTGATGGTTTTCCCGGGAAAATAGAGAGGAAAAGAGAGGGTGCTACAGAGAAAAAAGGAAAGGAAAAGAGACGGGGTGCGAGAGCGGGGTGGACGGCCGACGCGTGGAGCCACGGCTGGAATGGCCGCAGAGGCAGGGGGCATCCCCCGAGGCCCCGCCCCAGGAGGTGCGGCGGCCGGCGCCGCCATCGGGCCCGCCCCCGCCACCACCACCTCCGCCCCCGCCGCTGGAGCGACCGCTGGGTCGAGGAGCCGCCCCTGAGGTTCTGCACCAAGCGGTGCGGCCGCCAGTGCCGCCATCGTTTCCGCCACCCACACTGCCATTTCCACCCCCGCCACTGGAACGGCTGCAGGGTCGTGGGGCCGCCCCAGCGGCCCCACACCAGACGTTTGGGCCGCGAGGGCCGCCACCGTACCCGCCGCCCCTGCCACCGCCTCCACCCCCGCCGCCGGCGGGGCCGCCGCCGTATGGACCCGCTCGGAATAACCTGGGGGGTCCGGGACCGCCCCGCCGGAGGCTGGTGTATCCGGGCGGAGGAGATGGGGGAGGGGAGTTACCGCGGTACGATAGTGGGCCCACCGGCGAGCCGGAGGGCCGTGACCGGAGGGCCCCGGAAGGGACTTGGGGTCAGTTGTCGGAGGAGGCGAGAGATGAGCTGACGCGGCCTCTGAGAGTGGAGTCGGGACGTACGGGCTCACCAGGGGAAGGCCAGTCGCAGTGGCAACCGGACCACCACGACCTTCCACAGGGAGGGCCACGCCCCCCCGAGCCTGGAGAGGAGCCGGCGGAGGGGGGGGGCGAGCCGAGGACGATAGAGAGGCCGCGGGTGCGGGCGCGAGACAACCAGGGAGAGCGGGCTCGACCCCCCGGGGGTGGAACTGGTCGCGACCCAATGCCACCGTTCTCACCCGGGGTGACCCCGGCCGGGCCGCCGACACTCTCAGAACCGGTGGAGCTGGGAGAGGCTAGCGAAGACGAAAGGCGGCAGCGGAGGAAGCGACACCAACAACGAGGGAAACGACCACACCGGCCGTCGTATGACGCTCGGCAAGCGAGCAAGAGAGCGAATCGGGGAGAACCGGAGCCCCGGGAGGACCGAAGGTGGAGCCCCGGGACCGAGGACTAAGCAAGTGTCTGTTTGGGCGTGGTGTCCAGTGTAATGTCCACTAGCTCCGAGTAGAGGGGGCGTCCTGCAGTTAAGGGGAAACCCGGTACGCGGGTCCAACCCTCGGAGAACTGTGTTTACTTTAAGGCCCTTGCCCTGCGAACGCGCACCCCCGGGGCTAGGGCTCTCTAGCCCGTAACCCGATGCCAATCATCCGGCCCGCTGGGTGCGCTTCTGAGCTCCCCGGCCCTGGATGTGCGGTTGATGACTGCACTCCAAGTGCTCCAAGTGCGAGAGGAAAACCTTGTTCAGCCTGCCTAAGTTGAGGTGCGAGAGGGCCCAACTTGAGAACCGTGCTTGTCTCGGCGGCTTCCTGTTGCTGTTCACAGCCTTATTGTGAAGAAAGATGGCCGTGGCCCCCGGGGCGCTCTGCGTGGTCTGTGAGAGGTTGAGGTGCGAGCCCTGGAGGCCCTGGCGGGGGGAGACTACCGCGGGCCTACAAGGCCCGTGCGCAGGAGGGTGGGACATTGAGACCGGACAAGAAGGAGAGAAGCCACACCCATGTTGTCTCCCGCAGATTTCTTCTTCAGCTCCGTGGGCGTGAGATAGGACCTAGCCGCCGGAAAAACAAAACAACCGCCGGGTGGGGGCGCATTGGCTCACAAGGGCACACGTGCGCGGGTCGATGCCTTCCAGCACCGCGTTGGCCCACGGCGCTCCGGACCGCAGCAATGCGGCGAGCGGTGACGCGTCGAGTGACGACTCGGAAGACGACGACATCGACGCGCTGCTGATGCAGGCGTGCTCGGCTGGCTCTGAGGACGTTGCGAGCACCCTGCTCCGGCACGGCGCGAGCGCAAGCACCCGAGACGAGCACGCGCTCTGCCCGCTGCACCACGCCGCGTGGAATGGTCACACCGGCATCGCACGTCTCCTCTTGAGCCATGGCGCGGACTGGCGTGCCCGAGACCGCCGCGGCGCAACTGCGGCCCATTTGGCGGCTCAATTTAGACACGCTGACGTGCTCGCGCTGCTGCTTGAGGCAGCAGGCGAGGTTGGCGGAGCGAAGGCGCTGCTCCAGAGCCGCTGCGGGCTCGGGCGGAGCGTGCAGGACACGGTGGCAGACTTTGCCACCGCCGGCGCTGCTCGCCCGCTCCCCGAGGGCATCCCTCCCGGCTTCACGGACCAGGCCTCGGCGCTGGCGTGGCCCATCCGGCGCCTGCTGGTGGACGGCGACGCGCCCGAAGCCGTCTCGGCGGCGGCCGTCCTCAAGGCGATGCGATTGCCGTGGCGGCAGTACCAGCGCGCCGCCGCGGCGCTCGAAGGGCCGGCCGAGAGGCTGATGCTGCGGGCTGCCGGAGTGCTCGACGCGCGCGCCTGCGCTGCGCTGCGTGACAAGGTCGACTCGAGTGCCCAGCAGAGGCGAGGGGCCAGACCCACCCTTCCTCTCCACCCCTCCACCCACCCCACTCCGTCGCACGGCTTGCTGGTAGGCCGGACAGCGTCGACGGCCTCGCCGACCACCAAGTCGACCTCACCGCGGCGCAGCTCGAGGCGCTCGTCGGCCGGCCCGCCCTCGAGGCGCTCTGCCGGCTGCCCGGCGCGCTGGCGGCACAGATGGCGGCAGCGGGAGGGCCGGCCGAGGGAGGGCTTACCGAGGCCTCGCCGGGGGGCGTGAGCAGCCTGCCGAGCGCGGGCGAGCGGCCGTACAGGACCTTCGTGCGGCGCTTCACGCCGGCAGAGAGGCCCTGGTTCACGTTCCACGGCGACACGGCCACCGCGACCGTGAACGTGGCCCTCGCGGACGACGGCAGCCACGGGGGCGGCCGTTTGCTTGCCATGCTCGGAGGGCGCGTGCAGCGGATCGATCGCGCGATGGGGGAGGCGACCGTGCACCCGTCCGAGCTGCTGCACGCCGTCAGCCGAACCACTCGCGGGACGAGGTACTCGCTCGTGCTATTTTTTGGCCGCGGCCAGAGGAGTCAGGACTCGTGTGACACGACGTGTGAGCAGTGAGCAGTGAGGTCTGAGGAGTGTTTCTGGTTTATGGTGAGTTTTGAGCGCGACGCGCCACGATCTTCTCTTCTCGCGGTGCCGTTTCCCTCTCGTCTATTTGCGTCCCCCTTGTATTAGACCGGTAGTCCGTGCTCGCCTACGGCTCTACTGCGACCGTGTGCATCTCTCTAGACGACTAATACATGCGCCAGTCCGGGCGCTGCGCACTATCCTCGCTCACGCTTCTCGGTTGATCAAGCACGTACCATGTCAGCGCAGCTCTCGCTTCGCCTTGACCTTTGGCCCGACCTCTTTGCACACCACCCCTCGGCCCTCCACCTTGTAGCCGCCCTTGGCACAGCAGTCTTTATCTGCAACGCACGCGAGGCGCGGGAGTGGGCGCGGGAGACAATCGCGGGAGACAATGTGCGCGAGCCGCACAGTTTTTCATGGCGTAGTCGTGCTCGAGGCACTGGTCAGCGGTGCCCGCGCCGGCTGACAGGGTCGCAAGCGACAGGAGCAGCACGGACAGCAGCCTCATCGCTGTCAGAGAGCTCCGTGCCGACGCGAGCGCGAAGAAGGATCCAAGCCCAAGCCGGGCGCCAGCAACGCGAAGGCGAAAAAGAATTTAACCCAGCAAGAAGTTTTTTTGGTCTTTTTAGTTGTGCCTCGCATTGTCAGTGTAGACCGTCGGGCTCGTCTTATTCGTCTCTGCGTATGTCAATGTATGTAGGACACCAGCGCGCGGTATGGGTGGACCACATCTCCACCGACGTCTGCGTCAGCATCACTGACTGACCCATCACGAATCACGTCACTCGTCAGGCGCTGTGACCTGTCTTCGTAGTCTTCGAGTCTTATCCGTTTCTCGTGATACGTCGACCATACGCATATCCCATATCCCCTAATCCCATTATAACCGTGTGTGGGTGTGCCCGTGTGCCCGCCCGCCTGGTGCGCGGTGTAGCGTGTTGCGTGATATCGTGTACCGACTACCGTGTACGCGTTTTCGTCCACGAGAAAAAAGGGAAAACAAGGAGAATGCTGCTCACCCGCTTTCCCGTACTTCCCGTATACGAGACCCACAGCGCAACACTCCTCAAAACCCCGCCGCGGGCGACTCCGAGAGCTGGCGAGAGATCCAAGTACTCCAAGATCCCCACGCCGTGATCGACTCTCTCCCCGCTTGACGTCCACGAACGCTCCGCCGCACCGACTCTCAGCGTGTGCCGGTGTGGACAGGCGGTTGTGTGTAGCGGGGAGACGGCTCCACAGTGCGGAGAGGCGAACCTTGCGCCTCCCGGGGCAGCGGGCTCTCAAAACTGCCTCCTCTTTCCCTCCCTCGCTCCCTCCTCCGCGCACGGCGTGTTCTCGGTGCGCTCACAGGTCCATGTCCTCGTCGTCGACCGGCTGCGCCATCCCCACCTGCGGCTGCGGCTGCCCGAACCCCGTCTGCATCTGCTGTTGCTGCTGCGACATTTGCATTTGCTGCATCATCATCATCTGCATCTGCTGCATCTGCTGCTCGTGCGAGGGCTGCTGCATCGCCGCTGGCGGCGCCGCGGGGGGCAACGAGCCGTCCACGTTCACCACCAGCCAGATCGCGTCGCCAAAGTAGCCGCCGGAGTACCGCAGCCTCCACGCGCTCGCGTAGCTGCCGGCCGAGGCCGGAGCGCGCAAGTTGAGCTGGACGGGCGCCTCGACCGAGGGCTGGCAGCCGCCTACGCTGACCTCGGGGTTCCCGCCCAGCGCGTCGCCCTCGGTGTGCACCAGGGCGGCGTCCAGCGGCCACGGCGCTGGGCCCACGTTGACAAACGTCCACACCAGCTGGATCGGCTGCCCCGGCGCAAAGACGTGCGCGTTGACCTGCTGGACGCTCTCCTCGCCGCGGAAGGCGGAGGCGGGCTCCGCTGAGGGCGTGGCGAGATTGGCCCGCGTGCCCACCGTGTCCAGGAAGTTGCCCACGGCCGACTCGAGGTTCCACGCCGACGCCTCGAGGAAGAAGCGCGACTGGTCGGCGTCGGCACCGAGCACGCGGGCAAAGGTGCCGACAAGCTGCTCGTGGTCGTCCATGTTCACTCCAGCGAACGCGGACAGCAGGTCGTCCAAGCCCATCGAGCCCATCTTGGCCGGTCGTCAATCGGAGGGGAGCGATGGTAGACTTGCGGGCGCCGGGAATTCTTTTTCGCCCATCACCGCCGGGGCCGCACAGCGCGCAGAGGCGGCCCGGCCGGCCCGGCGCCTCCTCGGCCTCCACGGAGCTCTCACTGCGACAGCCTCCCCACAACCCTCAACCGACACACCGGTCTTCCGCTTATTGATTTCACATTTTTCTTTCTCTGAGCACATGGACTCAACAAGTGGGGGCTGGGGGGGGTGCATCTTCTTGCACTGAATCTAGTACGGTTCTAGTGTCGCACTTCCGCCGCCAGTGCTCCCAGCCTCTTGGCCAATCCCGCCGGCGAGGGCCCGCCAGACCCAATCTGCGCGGCGCCCGTCGGCAGCAAGGGCTGGCGGTCCCGGAGCAGCCCGTCGAGCCGCGCTCGCTGCGCCGCGTCCAGCTGCGCGACGCGCCGGCGCGCGGCGGTCGCGGCCGTGGCGAGCGCCTGAAGCTCCTTCAACATGGCGCCGTCGTCAACCGCGCCGCGGCCAGCCGTCGCCCCCGCCGCGCGCCGCGACAGCCCTCGCACCTTAAGGGTGAGCGCTCGGCCGGCCCCGTCGACGCGGGGGCACAGCCCGGCCGGCGGTTTACGGCAGAGGGGCGACGAGAGGTGGGCCCGCAAGCCCTCACGCTCAGCGGCCGCCCACTTGGGAAGCAGTCGCGCCGCATCGCGGGCGCCGCCGGCCAGCTGCTGCAGCTCCTCGAGCGCCCACGCCTCCGCCACGGCCGCCTCCCGCGCGGCCGCCCCGAACCCGTCGGCCGCCTTGCTCAGCTGCGCCCACCGCACGGACCGCCGGCCCAGCAGCGGCGCCAAGCCCCTACTGTCTGCCGCGCACCCATGCTCGCCCTCCTCTTCGGTCGCGAGGGCGGCGAGGTGGAAGAGAGCCTGCCAAATCCGCTCGAGGAGCCTACAAGGTGTCGAAGTTGCACGCCTCACGTCGCGGTGACGGCCGCGCCGCCGCACCAAGTCGACGGGCTCGCCACGGGTGGCAGCTGCGCACGTTGCCGCTCGGCGGCGCGTCGCAGCACGCGGAAAAGCTGTACCCTGGCGCATCGCTGGGCTCGGCGTTGGCGGCAGCAGCCGCGGCTCGGATGTTGGCGATCCACGACTGCAACGCCCCGCAGCGACGCAGCCTCAGGATGGCTCCCTTGGAAGCGATCCACTGCGCGCCGATCTGGAAAATGGCGGAGCGACGCAACGCCTGCAGCAGCGCCAGCGCGCCGCCCTCCTCCACCCCGGCCATCTGGGCGACATGCCGCTGCACGCACGTGCGCCAGTGCGTACTCGCGCCGGCGCCGAAGACGTCGTCCGAGAAACGCGAGTCCGGACGCAGCGATCCAATGATGGAGAAGCCTCCTCGGGCCTCGAGCGACGCCTTTTGGGGGGAGGGGCATACGCTCACGCCGTGTGCAGCAAGGCTCCCTCCTCGCGCGCGCGCCTCGCTGGTGTTTGCGAGCTGCTGCTGCAGCTCTGCTACGCAGAGCGGACCTACGGGCGCCCAGCACAAACAGGACGGGTCGACTTCGCGCACTCCATTTGTGGACGCGACGGCTGCAGCCCTGCACCTCCATTGGTTGCCGGGTCGCGGCAGTGTGGGTGCGCCTGCGTCGCCACCAGCATCGGCGGCAGTTTCTCCGCCGGGAGACTGAAGAGGTCGCCCAGCACGCGCAGGTAGCAAGACGCCTCGCGAATCGTGTTGCGAACCACAAACGCGGCCACGCGAGGCGAGGGGGACAGGGTCCGCGCGGAAGCCCTCTCCGGCGCGGCGGTGCAGACAAGCACGCAGACGTCGGCAGGGAGGTCCGAGAGCCAGCGCACCGCCTCTCTGTGCCTCGCCACGAGCAGCAGGGCTCGCGGAGTGACGCCTGCAGAGAGCATCTCTCGCCGACACCGCAGCCACGCATCCACGGGCGGCGTACCGCCTTGGAGCTCTGCCAGATGGCGGGTGGCGAGCGCCACCGCGCCTCGCGTTCGCCCTCTGCCTCGGCCGTTCGAACTGTGACGCGATTGGTCGGCGACACCGCCGGCGCTGCGCACGGCTGCCGCATCGTCCATTCGACCTGGCCACTGACGTTGTCGGCTGCCGCAGCTGACCCACTGCCGCGAGTGTGCCGCCGAGCACTCGCAGGGTGCGCTGGCGTCCCACCCCGTGCGGAGAGGCACCGGCAGCGGGCAGGCGGTGTGTGTCGGCAGTCGCGCCTCGCCGATGCACTCGCCGGTGGTGATGACGATCTCCGGCGGTCCAAAGGGACCTCGCTGGAGCTGGATGGAGTCGTAGCCGCGCCTCGCCGCCTCCCGTGCCCAAAACTCGTCGTCCCTCGAGCCCGGCACCTTGAGCGTCCTCATGGCCACTGCGCGGCTGGGAAAGGCAAGGGTCCGGCCGAGGTTGACAAACACTCCACTCCCGCGGCTGAACGGCTTGACGAGCGGGTAGAACCAGCACCCGTAGCCAGCAGCCTCCGGCGCCGGCTCACGGAGCACCTCGATCCAGCTACCGTTCGGAGACGGCGGCGGCGGCGCAAGCATGTTTGGTGTGCGGTATATGCCGACGTGGCTCGAATCAAAGAAGAAGCGGACGACCGAGCCATCTCGCAGGGTGAGCAGCCTGACCGTCGTAAAAGTCTCAAGGCCGGCCCTCTTTGCATCAGCCGGACTCATCGTCCAAGCTGTGGCACGAGCCGAGCGCTCGTGGTCCTTGCTGAGGCCGCGTGGCAGCCGCAAAGTGCGCACTTCACGCCGACGTCGCTCAGCTAGCCACTGCGTGCACAGCGCAGGCGCCGGCGCAGGGCGGCCATCACAGGCCCGGTTGAAGAAGGTGGCACTGGCCATTTTAGTCGGCATCGTGAAGACGCCGAGCGACTGCAAGTCGAGCGGAAGCGGCACTTTGCCGCCGTAGACTCGTTGTAGCCACGAGTACCACCGCGAACTCGTGTCGTGCACTATGGGCAGCCGCTCGAGGAAGTCTGTGATTTCGGTCAGGCTGCACCACGAGATGCATCCGGGCGCCGACGGGGCGGTGCTCGATGCCATATCGGCAAGGCTGCCGACACGGCCCTGGATGGCCTCTACAGGCGCCGCATCTCGATTTCCTCGCCCCCCGGGCGCTACCCAAGCCGGATTTTTATATAGCAGCTCCTCTCTACCGAGAGCTGTCTTTCTCGCCCGAGGCTCGCCGTGGCCCCACACGGCAGCCTCTGCTCGCGTTTTCGAGCCAGGACCTTCGTCCGGGCCCATGGCCGGCACGCCATCGTCGATTCCGCGCGCTCGGCTCCACCGGCTTGCTGTGCGGACGGCTTCTTGTCGCTCTCGTCGAGAGCGTTTTGGCGGCCCGGCGGGTGGGAGAATCTGTGTGGTCTGATGTGTCACTGTGTACGTCACATCGGTCTTGATAACAAGCACGGTCAATCCGTCAAAGCGATACACTCGTTCCTATCTCGCTGGAGGGCTGGCACGGAGCTCTGTACCGACAAACAGGAAGAGCCGTCCGGCAAGAAGAGCTCGATGGGGAGCGAGAGCCGTCAAAGGTGCTCACGGAGGTTTCGGAAATCCGCCCTGATGCGGTCGGTTCCCCCCAGGTTTGACCGCGCAGCTCGCAAGACTCGTCGAGCACTCGCAGCCTCTCTGCGCCTCTCATGCTGCCGAGCTTGCGGGAAGTTCAGTCTTTCCGGAAGATATCGTCGAGTTTTGAAAGCTGCGCGGTCAAACCTGGGGGGAAATAAGAGCGTCACGACGGACTTCAGGTCCCACCTGAAGCTCTTCTGACGCTTCTCGCTCCCCATCGAGCCCTTCTTGCCGCTCGGCTCTTCCTGTTTGTCGGTACAGAGCTCCGTGCCAGCCCTCCAGCGAGATAGGAACGAGTGTATCGCTTTGACGGATTGACCGTGCTTGTTATCAAGACTGATGTGACGTACACAGTGACACATCAGACCACACAGATTCTCCCACCCGCCGGGCCGCCAAAACGCTCTCGACGAGAGCGACAAGAAGCCGTCCGCACAGCTGCTCGGACATTACCGATCATGACGAGCGGCGAAGGAGTGCTCCGCTGGGTCACGCCACGGGGGCCCGCCGCCTCAGATGCGACTTTCGGATGCGGTAGGGCTTGCACGAGCGCCTGTTCAGTCTACGCTAGACTGAACAGGGGGCGGGCCCTGCTATATAAAATTGAGCTTGGGTAGCATGGGGTACCCCGCTGCGTGGAGTGCCTCGCCAGAGAGAGATATTTTTATTAACCAACAAGAAATCACGACTCTCACAGTGATTTGGGCTCGGCAGCTTGTCAGCCCTCAGCCGAAGCTGGGGCCGGTCCCGTAGCCGAGAGAGCCTCTTCTCGCCAGTGTAACGTGATCGGACGCAGGCGTGTTCTCTATGGCCAGGAGCGAACCTGTTTTCTCCCTCGCGGGGCGAAACGATCAATACATGCGTGGGGTGATCGCGGACGACTTGCCGGATGCCCGCACGCGCTACGGCTCGTTCCCAAGACTGAGAGTGCTCGGGCGCGGACAGCACGGATCGGCAATATTGCTACGCGACCCAGCCAGCAGCGAGCTTGTCGTCGCCAAGGAGGCGAGCGGAGCGCAATGCGGCCCATCCTTCGACACATTTCTGCCACCCGACCCTCACCCGTCCGCCCTCAGATCGCGCTGGACGAGTCCGAGGCCGCGGAGCCGGAGAGGCTTCGCAACGAGGTGCAGATCCTGAGCCAGCTCCAGCATCCCCGGATCGTCGCGTACATAGACTCATTTGTGTCTGAGCGGGTGCTCACCATTGTGATGGAGTACGCCTCCGGCGGCACGCTCGCGGATGCACTCGCGGTGAACGCAGCGAGCAAGCTGCACTTCGGTACCGCCACAGTCGTGCGCTTCATCGCCGGTCTCGCCTCTGCCCTGCGGCACGTCCACGCTCGCAGAATCCTGCACCGCGACCTCAAGACGGCAAACGTCTTCCTGACTGACGAGGCGGAGCCGAACGTGAAGCTGGGCGACTTCGGCGTCTCGCGTCTCTTCTCGACCGAGACTCACCTCGCCGAGACTATGTGCGGCACGCCATACTACCTCTCGCCCGAGCTAGTGCGCGGCTTGCCCTACTCACAACCGAGTGACGTCTGGGCGCTCGGGGTCATCCTCTTTGAGCTTCTCACGCTCAAGCGGCCCTTCAGCGCGCCAAACGGAGCGCTCGGCGCGCTAGTGATGGCAATAACGACAGGCGCGCGTACACCCGATGCCTTTCCCCGAGGCTGCCCCCGAGGCCGACCCGTTGCGAAGTGTTGCGCGCAGGGGCATACGACCATGCTGCGCTGGCTTCGAGCCCGCACCCGCCCTCGCTGTGCCGTCTAGCCGACACGTGCACAGCGACCCGTCCAAGTGTCTCCCATCCCCATAGACCTACCGACGCCGCGCTTGCTTTCACCCGCAGGCACGCCCTCCTGCACGGCGACCCCGAGAGGCGCCTAGCGCTCGATGGCCTACAGTGCCAACTTGGCGCTCTCCAAGGCGCCGCTAGATTGATCCAGCGCGGGTATCGGACCAGCTCGCAGTCGCGCACGGACGCTTTGGAAGCACCAGCACCAGGTATTGCGTCGGGCCAGGCGGGAGCCGTCGCTCGTGATGTCTCCTCTCCCATCCGGCCTCTCACACCACAGCAACCGGGTGCTTTCGAGACTTCAGAGGGTGATGAGCTGACGTTGCACGGGCATGGTTTGCCATTTGAGTCACCCAATGGCCAAGTGCCGACTGAGGGAAAGGGCAGCACTCCGTTCTTTGTCGTGGCGCCTTCGCCTGCAAGGCTGCAGACCGCCCCAGCACTTCAACTGCCGTCGCCATCCAGCTCGCCCCTGCCACCACAAGAGACGCCGATCCAGCCTAGAGGTACAGCACCGCTTGCCATCAGTCTGGGTGCAGATCTACGCAGCGAGGGCGACGCTGCGCTGGCGCCGGCAGGGATTGCGACGGCGCAAAGATCCCACGTCGGGGTGGGATCAGAGCAAGTCCAGGCAGGCCGTGCGGCCGAGAAAGCTGAGAAGAGCGGAGGTGGTGCGCGGTCGGCAGAGAGGCGGTGGGGCATCGGCAGTGTGTGGCGATCCCTCCGTGGCGGTGACAAGAGCGATGGCAGCGCCACGTCGCCAGACTCGGGTTCGCAATTGGGCGAGGGTGGTTTTCACTCGCTTAGCACTCTCATACCGCCAAATCGTTCCCGTTGTTATATGTAGGCACAACAAGCTCCAGATCCAGCGCACGATCGTCGCCGTGGTCGAGACGAGCGAGCCCATCATCTCCGCCTGTGCATGATGCGGCGCCCACATCGCCAGCGGTCGCGGGCTTGGCCAGCGGCAACGACAGCTTGTTGATCCCACCGGAATCGACGAACGCCGCTTGCGGACGACCAGCACTTGCATCTGCGTCGGCACAGCCCGCAGTATTCACCGTCCACGAGGTGGCCAATCAGCCGAAGTTCACCGTGGAGCCCGAGGCGGCCAATCGGCCGGGAGGCGCCGCTCAGACCAAGCAAGCGCACGTCACTCCCACTTGGCAGCGGCGAAGACCAACGGCGCCGGCGCCAGCGCTCCTGCAGCCTCCGGATGTGGAAGCCAAAGCGATTGCACAGCATGCCCCGCGAAGCGGGCGAGAGCGAGCTGATGCACCCGATGCAAGGGTTCAAGCTGCAGCTCCCCCCTTGCTGTTTACCGTGCAACTGCCGGACTCGCCGTCACGCATGTCCATGCTCAAGGACAGCGCGGATTGAGGGCGATTGACCCAGTCCCAGATCTACGGGACTTACGGCACACAACATGCACATGCACATGCACATGCACATGTACATGTTGTTGTTGTGCATGTGCATGTGCATGTGCATTTGCATGTGCCATGCACATGTACATGTTGTTGTGCATGTGCATGTCGCATGCGGCTTGCTAGTTGCTCTCCCTTTCGGTGGTAGTTCGCTTAATGTAGTAGCGACGCGTGTCATGCTCTCTGGCTCAAAAGTCAGCCCCCCCTTCCGCCTTTGAGCTCCTTCGAGCACCCTCTTTCATTCGTACGCACTGCGACGTGCTACGTGTCCCTCCGGCTGCCTCCGCGCTCCGCCGCGTTGCTAAAGAATGCTATAATACGAATAGCTAATAGCTAACACGCGCGCCGCGCCGCTTCCACACGGTTCCAGCTTCGAGGGTTCGGGAAAACTCCAAGTAATGGTCAATGAACTAGTACTGCGCGATCGTACTGTGCGGTCTCAACAGAGCCGTATAGGCCTCTCGCAACTACACTCAAGCGTCTCAACTGACACTCGGCTCCTCCCTTCTCGCCATGTGCTTGTACCTACGGTACCACTCGCGCGCCGCCTCCCGCGCCGTCTCGTTTGGCACCGCCGCGCCGACCCGCGCCCACACCTCACTGTCTTGCACACCCAGAGCGCCCTCAACTCTCCGCGCCAGCTGGCCGCGCAGCGGGAACTTGTTGCAGCAGGCGAGGCGGAGCGCCGCGAAGCCGAGGCCGGCGGGCGCCGCCGCCTCGCGCAGCCACGACTTGTACTCGGGAGGGATGCCTTGCACCCAGTCGGGCGAGCACCGACCGAGGGAGGATCGCCCGCGGGAGAGGTGGAGTAGGAAGGGCGCGGGCCGAGCGCAGCCATTGCTTCCGTGAGGCGGGCTGCAGAGCAGGGACGGCGGCGAGGCGGCGGAGGCGCACCTGGCGCGGCGGCGGGGCGGGGTGGTGGTGGGGCGGCGGCGGCGAGGCGACCTGGAGAGGGCGAGAGAGGGGGCGCGGCCCGCACAGCTGCTCGTTGAACGGTGCGTGTGGCAGCGCGACGCCGGCGCCGCCGGCGCCGACGTGGTACGGTCCGGTGTGACCGAGCGGCGGCGGCGCAAAGTCGGGGAGGCGCTGCAGCGCACTCTGGTCCCAGAGCGGCGCGGCCCGCCTACGGGCGTCGAACCTCCCTCCTCACACGGCCGAGATGGGGGCGCGCTGCCGGCGCTGCTCCTGCCGCGGGCGGTGCAGCGGTGCTACTGCTACAGCGGGGCGGTGCGAGCCGCACCGGTGGCCGATCCGAATCGTCTCGTTGCACGCGGCCCACCAGCGCCGGAGCAGCGCCTCGGCCCAGGGTCCGCGGCGCAGGAAGAAGGAGCCCGTGTTGATCGGGTGGCCCAGCCTCGCCTGCGCCGCAGCGACCGCGCCGCGTCTCTTGCGCAAGAGCTCGTGGATCGACCGCTTCGGAGACGGCTCCTCCGGCTCCTCGATTCTGCTGTCCACGCCCCACGGCTCGTACGCGATGAGCAGCTCGGGGGTGGCTGCGGCGCGGGTGCCCGCTGCTATCGCAGGCCTCCACCTCCTTCCGCCGTCATCGCTCGCAACGCCGTTGGCGGTGTCGCCGCTTTCAGCCGCGGCGGTGAGCGCAGCAGCCAGGACGTCGCTGAGCGGCCGCCTCTCGTCGAGGATGGCCGTGTCGCAGTCAACCCACCACAGCCAAGTGGCCGTCGACTGCGCGTGGGCCTGCACCAGCGCCGGCAGCTTGGAGTAGGCGAGCGGGATGGACCTCTTCGGCAGCAGCGACGCCTCGTGCAGGTGGGTCTGCAGGCCGTGCCGGCTCGCGTACGCGCGAAGCGCGGCGAGGAAGCCCGAGCTGGCGGCGTAGTCGGGGCTGCAGATCGCAACGACACCGAATGTGGCGTCGAGGGCGATGGCTCTGGGTGGAGCGCGCGGAGGTGACGCATGGTTTCTTTTGCTTGAGGTTTGGTTTCTTTTGGCGGCTCTTTCTTTAGAACCATTTCTGGAACTAAAGAATGTCCCTTAAAGAAAGAAAGAAAGAAAACAGAGAAGCCAAGGGAGGGAGGGGAGGACGGCACGCCGCCACCACACAGGGATTTTAAGGAGAGGAGTGTGGTGTTAGCCCTCGCCTACCCTAACCCTTGGTCGTCTGCCTCTTTCTATCTCCCTTCGCAGTCCCTCGCCGATTCTCGCTGCAACCTTCATGCCACCTCGCGGTCGTCCCACTCTCGTCGTTCTCCCTCCTTGAGCACTTGAGCACTGGATAGGGTCAGTTCCGCATGGTACGGGACCCCACGATCGTCTCGCCCTCCCTCACTGGTGTGTTCATTGGGGGGGGTCATAACAAACACGGTGCAGGATCGAGGTGCACGCTGCCGAGGCAGTGTCGTCCCCCCTCTCCCCGACGGCGATGGCGGTGTGACCGATCGAGCTACAAGAGGAGCTTGTTCAGCAGGATCCGGGTTAGACTGGCGCACTACCTCACTGGGCCTGACGGGCCTGAGACCGCCGTACGCTTCCCGTCACCGTCTCGGGTTTGTGTGGGATCGAACCACTCCGGGATGGGCAAGCCCATCATTCTGAATTGCGCCTTTCCTCCACCTGCAGGAGAAAGCAGGGGGTGTGTGCGCCGCCTCGGCTCGACGGGGGGGGGGGGGCGTGAAAGGTTGGGGAGGGGGGGCGGGGGGGGGGGCTCTTCCAGTCGGGAGAGAGGCTGACAAAGCAACTTCGAGGCGTACTTCAAAAAAGAATTAACGCAGGACACTTCCCGCTCTACGCCCGCCCGAGTCAGTGACATTCCTACGTTTTCCCACCCCACCACGCGCCCAATGTCCACTTCAGGCAGCCCATCCCTCCCGTCGAGCATTCTCCCTCCTTCCTGTCGTTTCCTCCTCTGTCGCGTCGCTCTCATCTGCCTCGTCCTGCGACGCTGCCGCCGCCTGCCGATCCCGTGCTCTCGCGGCTTCTGTATTCTCCCGCCTTTTGGCGCAACTCTGCCCTCCTCGCGGCATATTTTGGCCCCTCGAGTTTATCGAGCTCTCCTCGCGCAAGGATGACTCTTCTGACGCCCACTGCGATCATTTGCCGCCAAGTCATATCGTTGCTCAGGTCCACTCTCTCTTCGAACACTTGTACCTCCACGGATGATGCTGGCGCTGGGTTCCCCTTCGGGTGCAGAATGTCCCTAAGAAAGAAAGAAAGAAAAGAGAGAAGGAGCGATGGGATAATGTCCCTTGATTTCGATCGCACTTGGAGCACGGCATGAGCTTTCTCTTCTTCTGCGGCTCGATCTCCGACGCCGCCGCTGATATGGTGTCGATGTGCGTGCTGTTGCTGTCCCTATCCCTGGCGGACGGGCTCCGCATCGCACCCGCGGCGAGCCGTCGCGCGACGCTCGCGACACTGCCGGCCGCCCTCGCAGCGATGAGCCAGCGCCGGGCAGAGGCATTCGACCTCCCATCGCTCCCTGCCGTCTCGGTGCCGCTGCCATCAGAGTTTGAGGCCTGGGCTGCACGGCCAACCTCGATCCTGCCCGGGCAGGATTACATCAAAAGGCTCAACGCCGAGGCGAACGCCAAGTACTCGTTCAGCGCGAGCGCGCCCGAACCGGCAGCCGTCGAGGACGAGGCGGCGGCACCACCGGCGCCGGTAGGAGAGGGCGCGGCCGCTGCTCCGCTTGCGAGTCAAGCGCCGCCAGCCGAGGAGCCGGCCGAGTGAAGTACGGAAACACAGGCACAGAAGTGTGTTGCGGGCTCTCTCGTTGGCGGGACCCATCCGCCCCGTCTCATATGTGCCTCCCTGTGTCGTGCGGCGTAGTGGACGAGAGCATGACAAAGATTGTCACAGGCCGAGTGCTTACTAGCCCCGGGCTCGCACTTAATTATCCAGGGGGCGGATGCCTAGCGCCGGCGACGCCGCGCGGGACGCGGTGAGCACTGGCAGCACGACTGGCTCTGGCAGTGCGAGTGGCGCGCGCTGCTGGTCCTGGATCCTGGTGAGTGGTGTGGTGGAGCCCCTCTGGAGCCTGGAGGGAGCGGCTGCGCGCTGAGCCCTAGAGTAAGCTGAGCCTCGTGGTTGCCTCGTGTCGGCTCTCGTGTCTCGAGCGTCGTCTCCCCGACGCTCTCCAACCACTCACACGCGGCGACATTGAGTAGTAGCTGGTGTAGAGGTAGGTAGAAAGGTGAAGTGTGAAGAACAGCCAGGCTCGGACTGCACTGGACACCAACGCGGTATGGGTGGACGCAAGACAGATGATGACGACACGCACGAGCGACACACAGACACAAACAAGCTCACAAGACACACAGCCAGCTGGCTGCCACACACCCTGAGTTGGCGTACACATAACTCAAGGCCACATCCTCCTGTCGCCCCCCCCCAGCACTCCAAGGTGCCAAGAGAAACAAACAAGGGCACAACATCACAACAGACGACAGGATGTAATATGCGAGGCTAGAGCAGCTTGCTCCACCTCTAGCAATCTCGCCGGCCGGCGAGGCACGGACGAGACCGTGTGTGGGGTCTAGTGAGGTGTCTATGGACGACCTCCTCAGAGGCTAGCTGCCTACTGCTAGCCCTATCTCGCACTCACGGACAGTATTGAGTCGAAGGGTGGACAAGAAATGCTTGCGGGTTGCGCCCGTCCGCCCTCGATGTCTTGGCCTTTATACGTTATTCTTCGCATTCTATATTCTTTTTCGAAGCGATATAGGCCCGATTTGGAGCTGTATTCTTGGCATATTCGAGAATATAGACCCTGTTTGGGGCAAGAATACGGAAAGAATACGGGAAAAGAATATAGATAGTACTGGGCGAGAAAAACGTATAAAGGCCAATCGATGTCCGCGAGGCGCGAGCGTGTGCGCGGTGTGGCCGCCCCGCGTGTGTGCGTGTGAGCGCCGTCTCGTGCGCCCTGGCTCTCGCGCCAGCGTTGAGAAGCTATTCACGTGCTCGCGACGGGCGCTTGTCTGGAAAAAGAATACGCGGTTCTTGGTGTGAACGGCTTTCTAGCGTGAGGCACACAGATTCCCCCCTCTGACCGAGACACCTCCGCAGGAGGCCCCGCCGCTGATATCTGCGGCACTGCGTGATGGCCAACTTCAACTGCGTCACCGGAGCGCCCGCTTTTGGCCAGCCGTTCTGCCCGTGCCTGTGCTGCCCGTGCTGCCTGGGCGACTCATTCCTCAGCGCCTCGAGCGGCATCACCGTGACTCACGTGCGCCGTAGTCTTCCCGTAGAGCGGCAGGCCACGCCTCCTTCACACTGCGGCACGCTGGCGCTCACACCGTCTCTCACGTCGCGGAAGCCGTCGTGCTCCGCCACGCGCCTCCTGCCCTCACTGTGCCCTTCCCCTCGCCATGCTACAAGTACGACGCCGTCGTCGGCAAGCTGGCACCCGTGGCGATCCCGCTTCTCGTCTCGCTCGGCCCGTGCTTCCAGCCGTGCTACAAGCTCAGCGACGCCACCGGCGTTTGCTGCGTGGCCACCGACCCAAAGCGCCCGTCGGCTTCCTCCAAGCCGGTCGTCATCTTCGCCAAGCGCACCGTCGCGGACCTCTCCACCTATACCGCCGCCTTTACAAAGTACGGCACCGCCGCGATGGAGGGCACTGGCGTCCGCGCCTGCTTCTCCTTCGTCGACCGCGACACGGACAACACCGTCGTGCAGTTCACCTGGGCCGACTCCGCGTCCGACCTCCCTGCGGTGCCGGCCGACCTGGCCGCCTGCTACGCGGGCGGGCCGGAGAGCGACTTTTGCGTCGTCTGGGGCGGCTGGGACGCGGCCGTCAAGGAGGCGCTCGAGGCCGACCCCAAGTGCAAGTACGAGTTTGGCACCGAGACGCGCGGCTTCCTCAAGTCGCCCGGCGCCGAGACGGCCGCGGGCTTTGCAACAGGCAGCCCGCCGATGATCTGGATCTCGAAGCGCAAGATCAAGCCGGGCATGCTCTCCTTCGGCGGCACGCACTTCCAGTACGGTACCGACATGATGTACCCCGCGGCGCCGGCCGCACTCGGGATCGCCGAGATCACGGCCGACGGACCCGACGCCACGTGGAGCCTCCGCGTCTTCAACGACTACAACATGGGCTTCAAGGCCCACTTCCCGGTGCCCTCGTGCATCCTCTGCCTGATGGCCTTCAACGTCATCCCGACGTGGGAGCCGGGCAAGTTTGCCGTCGGCTACAACTTCTCGTCGAAGGCGATGAGACCCCCCCCCCCCCCCTCCCCCCCCCCGCACCACCACACGCACCCAACACCTGCAGCTCACGGCACCCCAAGATCTCTCACGCTGGAGCAGCGCCACATAACCGCTCTGGCCCGCCCTGCTTCAGGAGTACATCGAGGCTGCCGTCGCCTCCAATCCGGGGAACGCGTCGTACACGCCGTACTTCTACGCCGCCGGGCTGATTGGTCCGGAGCCCGACTTCGGCAAGGGGATGACCCTTACCGCCCCCAAGCCAATGGACATGCACTAGCGGTGCGAACGAAATCCACCCGAAGCCGCAGCTCGTAGCACGAATGTGTATATCCTGTCCACCGTTGTCTGGAGGCTGCCCTTGAGGCTCGCTCACACAGCAGGTGGCAGCAGGGACACGAGGGAGAGTGTTCACGCTTGGTCTGCCCCGCTCGCGTGGGCCGTGGGGCGCGTGGGCTAGCCGTGGCACCTGTCTCGGGCTGTCTGCATTTTCGTTTTCGAGAGAGACGTGTATACGTGGGAACGGCCAGCCAACACCACATGTAGGCGCTTCGTATATATACACACATACTGGAAAGAAATTTTCATTTTGCTCGCGCTCTCCGCTGGCACTCTGAGATTGAGTGTCTGTCGAGTGTCGTCGCGCGCACTGCGCATGTGGCACGTCGACGACGAGACGTCCACACCCTTCTGTCGTACGTGTACGGTACGTAGCTGTGAGGTCTAGCACGCTCACTTTCTCAGTCACGCCTTAGTTTCTGGCTGTGCGCTTGGGCGCCCTCACGCATCCTTGCTCTTGGCGACGCGCCCGTTGCCTCGCGAGAGGAGGAAGGCGGCCACATACAAGACGGCCTGGCAACCGACGAGGAGGAGGAAGGGCTTGAGCTTGGCACCGGACACCGGGTCGTACTCGTCTGCCGCTGCGGGCAGGAAGGGCAACAGTCCTGCGTTCTGCGAGTTGACCACCTGGAGATGCCACATTCTCTCAGCCGGGAACCCGTGGCGTGTGAGAGCGGTGAAATCCGGCCCTGTTGTGAATCAGTTGTGAATGTGGTTTTGTGAGAAGCCACCTGAACAATGCAGGCCCACACCGAGTGCATGAAGTGGATTACCGCCACCTATTGTGCAGATATTGCCGCGTTTGATATCAACCGCAAATCTCCCTTCCGAAGCTTGCCTGCCTCATCCGTGCCCTTTGAGAGGAAGAGCAGGGCGTACACCGAGCCCGCGCCCATCCCGATGAACTGGCAGCACTCGCCGCGCATCGCCGCGAAGGCGAGCGCGAGCATGTCCTTTTCCGCCTGGCCGCCAGTCCGCTGCACAGACGTTGTAATCGCGTGGCACTCTTCCGCAGATACGCCGACGAAGCCAAATGCGTTGCACGAGTCGAGCAGGCCACCGGCGGACTGGACGAGGCCGAGGTGAACCACGGCAGAGACGACGAAGGCCAGGGTAGATATCGAACGCGCGAGGCTCATCACGCTGTCGTGTGACAATATGCTGTCAGAGCTGTCAGAGCTCCGCCGGCAAGAGAGCTGCAACGCCACATATATATATCCAGGGGGATACAACGGTGCCTAGCTTTGAAGAAAAACATGCCCGGCGGTCGGTCTCTACCAATTGTGACGAGAGAACTACAGACAGTGGGGAAGGCACCGAACGTACCGAACGTAGAGCCGAGCGGAAGGAAGCCGGGGAAGACGACTCAGAGGAGGATGAACCAGTGGAAATCCCGTCGTCAGCTGTCACGATGCACCCGAAGGGGACCCCAGCGCCAGCATCATCCGTGAAGGCACAAGTGTTCGAAGAGAGAGTTGGACCTGAGCAACGACATGACTGGGTGGCAAATGATCGCAGTGGGCGTCAGAAGACTTGTCCTTGCGCGAGGAGAGCTCGATAGACTCGAGGGGCCAGGATATGCAGCGAGGAGGGCGGAGCTGCGCCGAAAGGCGCAACAAGCCGCGAGAACAAGGGACCGGCATGCGACGGCGGCGTCGCAGAACGAGGCAGAGGAGAGCGACGCGACAGAGGAAGAAGCGACAAGGGAAAGAACGACGAGAAGGGGGCGACCGCGAGGTGGCATGAAGGTCGCAGCGAGAATCGGCGAGAGACTGCGAAGAGAGATAGGAAGAGGCGGACGCCCAAGGGTGGGCGACGGCTAGCGCACCACACACCTCTCCTTAAAATCCCTGTGTGGTGGCGGCGTGCCGTCCTCCCATCCCTCGCTTGGGTTGTCCGTTTTCTTTCTTTCTTTCTTTCTACCAATTGAACACTTTCCCTCTCACAGCCGGCCCAGACAGAGCTCACGACCGACCGCCCCGCGCGATCTATCTATGCCACTGACCTATAAACTGACCGCCGCCCGCCACGCACGGGCGGGAATCGCCCCAGACTGGTTCGAACTCATGACTCCCATGACGCATGAATGCGGAAACAATGGCTGATTCGGGCGGCGAAGTAAGCATCTCGGCAGGCTCCGCCGCGCGCAGTCCACGTGATCAAGGGCAAGGAAGCTCAAAACTCGCACGTCCACAACTCGCACTCTCAGTCGAACCCTCAACAATGACGGACCACCACTTCATGTCGACGCGCGTGCCCACCAAGCCGGTCAGCAACGCGGTGCACGCCGGCTACGACGGCGCCGCGAAGCGCGAGGACGGCATCCCGCTCTACGGCATGGACAAAGAGCTCGCCGACAAGGCGGCGGCCAAGTTTGACCCGAAGATGGAGCGCGAGGCGCGGGAGTGGATCGAGGCGGTGACGGGCGAGGCGCTCGAGGGCACGCTCCAGGAGGCGCTCAAGTCGGGCGTCGTCCTCTGCGCCCTCGTCAACGCGCTCAAGCCCGGCGTCTGCAAGAAGCCGTCGACAATGAAGATGGCGTTCCAGCAGATGGAGAACATCGCCAAGTACCTCGAGGCGTGCAGCGCGCTGGGCGTCCCGAAGCACGACCTCTTCCAGACCGTCTCGCTCTACGAGAACCAGGACATGATGGCCGTCATCACAAACATCCACTCGCTCGGCCGCGTCAGCGGCAAGGTGCCCGGCTACGGCGGCCCGACCCTCGGGGCGAAGCTTGCGGACAAGTCGGTGCGGCACTTTGACGAGGAGACGCTGCGCAAGGGCCGGGCGGAGCAGACCTTCCTCGGCAAGGGATCGCACGGCAACGCCTCGCAGGCCGGCACCGTCGACACCAGCCGCAACATCGGTAAGATGGACAAGGTCCGCGGCATCGACGGCCTGGGGACCGACGCCAGCGTGACGGCAGTGGGGATGGGCTCGCACGGGCACGCGTCGCAGGCGGGCACCTTCGACACCAGCCGCAACATCGGCAAGGTGGACCACGTGAAGGGCATCGGCGGCCTGGGGACCGACGCCAGCGTGACGGCGGTGGGGATGGGCTCGCACGGCCACGCCTCGCAGGCGGGCACCTTCGACACGTCGAAGAACATCAGCAAGGTCGACCACGTGAAGGGCATCGACGGGCTCGGCGGCGACGGCACCACGACCGCGGTCGGCATGGGCTCGCACGGGCACGCCTCGCAGGCGGGCACGTTTGACACGTCGAAGAACATCGACCGGACGACCAACATCAAGGGCATCGACGGGCTCGGCACGGACGGCATCTCGCAGATCAACCTGGGCTCGCACGGCCACGCGACGCAGGAGGGGATGGGCAAGATGCACGGCACGCGCGAGATTGTGCACCAGACCGTTGGCGGCGCGGTGGCAGCGGCGTGAGGAGCGGCGCAGTTGAGAGAGGCTGCCGCTCGGTTGTTGATATTTATTGGATATTGCGGTACACGGATGGACGGCCGGTTGAGTTCTAGAGTTCAGAGCTGCTGGTACGCGTGTTGGAGTGCCTATTTATCCTCCGTTGAGAGACAGTACGAATATTTCGCTACCCCCTGTATCGTAGTCTTCGTTAGTACCATTTTTTTTGAGTTTTGGCACTGATAAATTCGCGGCGTTCGCAGCGAGCCGAGCCAGGCCACGGCGCTCGGCCTGCTGAGAGAATACCTTCCCCGACGGCAGTGACAATTTACCCGACATCAATCGTCGACGGCAAGCTCGAGAACTGCGCCTCCAAAGTCGCCCAGATTCGCCTCTCGCGGCGCGCTGAGTTAGTATCGCCGGTGCGCCAGCCGGCTCTGCTCCACAGCAGGGCATGCCTGACTGGCTCCTGCTAGCCGTGCGTCCTGGTGGCATCCATTGCCAGCTCAGGTAGCCTCAGAAGGTCGCCTCGCGCACAACTCGGCGCCGCACAGCACCGCTCCGCGTTACTACCGAGTTAGTATCGTCGACCCACAGAGACTGCTCTTCTGTAGGTGGAGCCGACAAACGCCGGCCGGGTCGGCCCCGCCGCCCCCATCGCCGCCGCCGGGGCGGCGGCGGCCTCGGCGGACCATCCGGCGCGCCGCGCGCCCGACGGGGAGGTGTTCACCACTCCTGGCTCCTCACCCCGCCACGCCTTCGTGCAGACGCCGTGGCACCCGCCTCAGGCGCCGCTCGGACTCGGTTGACGGCCGCCCAAGTGCTTGGCTCGTGCCCAGCCGACCGGCAGGCGATGCCCACTCGCTGCTAGGCTAATCCCGGGCTGTCAAGCGGCGGTGTGGTGCCGTGAAGGGCAGCGGTGCCAAAACTACGACTATTAGTACCGTGCGGGGGCAGTGCATTTAATTCTGTCAAAAATCGAAATGTGCTCCGTGGGACGTATTGGGCTAGGATCATACGTCCGGGAGGCCCCCCATGCGTGCCGCAACGACCCACAGTTCTGGTACCACTCTCTTCACGTTAACAGCTCCTAAGTGTGCCATAACTCCGATACAGGGGGTATCAAAGCCGATATCGGAACATATGACCGACGAGACGCCTCCCTCTTGTGGACTTCCTCTGTGGCCCGCGTGCGGTGCACGCGACAATTGTGTCTGTGGTACTCCTGTTCTGGTCGAGCACCGTACCAGCCACCCACAGCCACCCTACAGTCAACCACTACCGTGGTCACCTTCCCCGAATCGCCTCGCGTAGCCCCTCGCGCAATCCCTCGGCGATCGCCTCGCCTATCGCCTGAAGCACGACG
Organism: Emiliania huxleyi CCMP1516; assembly: GCF_000372725.1. Taxonomy (NCBI): domain Eukaryota; phylum Haptophyta; order Isochrysidales; family Noelaerhabdaceae; genus Emiliania; species Emiliania huxleyi. Next base: position 14,289 of record NW_005198296.1, on the reverse strand, counting down.
TTGACGACCCACGCGACAAGTGCACAGCAGACGAGCCAGACTGCCCCGCACACAAGAATGGTGGTGGCCACGCACTTGAGGGCAAACGTGCCTCCGCACCACCAGGTGATCCCAATCGCGCAGACGAGCCGCGGTACCGGTCCTTCGGGCATCGCAACACGAAGGCTATTTCGGGACGTCACGGGTGCGGCCTCCCGCCAGTCAAACTGCTGGCCGCAGCGACAGCGCATTTGGTTGCAGCCTCCCACCTTCTCAATGGGGCCGTGACAGCCGGGGCAGCGCCGGACGTGCAGGTGCAAGGGCACGATCAGCTCAGACGAGCAGGGTGCACCACGACCGGAGTCTGGACTTCCGCGACTGCCAAACTCGGACAGCCTGCGAAGGTCGGCTGGTAGCTCGGCGCTGCAGATGGGGCACGCACCACTCTCCCTTGCCCATCTTTGAATGCATGCCGCGTGATAGCGGTGGCCGCAGCTCATGCGGGACCAGCGGCCGACACCGTCACCTTCGTCCGTCTCCAGGCAGATCGCGCAGCACTCGTTGACGCTCATGCCGGTGGATGCGCGTTCGTCCGTGTGCTGGCAGCGCTTGCGCGAGGGCGCCATGCAGCGAGCGAGCGCAGTTGCGACCCTGCTGGCGAGGCCGGACATGGCACTGGGACGTGTCCCGACCGAACCCCGACCTTGGCCGCTTTGTGTATCTCGAGACCTCGAGAGAAGGCCGCCCGCAGGCCCAAGTCCAGAATTGGCTTTCTTTTCGGCGGGCAAACCCCGACCGGCACAGAGTTTTATCTTTTTTCTTTAATTTCTCGAACTGTCCAGGCCCCAGTAACTCTGCAGACGGGCCCCTCCACCCTTCTAATCATCTAGTCCCCACATCCGCAATCGTGGCTTCGTTTAAATATTTTGTTTTTTTCGCAGAAAGAAAGAAAGAAAGGAAACAGACGGTGCGGGGAGGAGAGGGGAGAGTCTGGATAGACCGGAGTTCGTCATGCGCCACCCTAGGGAGGGTTGGGAGGACGGCACGCCGCCACCACACAGGGATTTTAAGAAGAGGGGTGTGGTGCGCTAGCCGTCGCCCACCCTTGGGCGTCTGCCTCTTCCTATCTCTCTTCGCAGTCCCTCTCCGATTCTCGCTGCAACCTTCATGCCACCTCGCGGTCTTCCCACTCTCGTCGTTCTTTCCCTTGTCGCTTCTTCCTCTGTCGCTTCGCTCCCCTCTGCCTCGTTCTGCGACGACGCCGCTGCCTGCCGATCCCTTGCTCTCGCCTCTCGGCGTAACTCTGCCCTCCTCGCGGCATATCCTGGCCCCTCGAGTTTATCGAGCTCTCCTCGCGCAAGGATGACTCTTATGACGCCCACTGCGATCATTTGCCGCCAAGTCATATCGTTGCTCAGGTCCACTCTCTCTTCGGACGCTGGGGTCCCCTTCGGGTGCATCGTTACAGCTGACGACGGGATTACCACTGGTGTTTCGTCTTCCCCGGCTTCTCCTCCCGTTCGGCTCTACGTTCAGCACGTTCAGCGTGGCTCACCCTCCATGCCGTGAACAGGCGCTTTATCCACCCTATATTCTTCTATCTCGTTCCTCTGCCCTTGCCTTGGTCTTGTCGTTGTTTCGCATCCATGTCAGTATGGCGATCGAGGCTGCCTTCCCCACTACCTGTAGTTCTCTCGTCACCTCTCCTGCGAGCTCCCCTCTCTTTCTTTCGGGTATGGAGTCCGTGAGTGCGGGCAGCGTGCAGGCAATCACGGGCGCTAATTTGTCGTACTCCTCTTCGGCGAGCGCTCCGAATCTAGAGCCCATTTTGCCTTTAAGGAGGCTGCCCTCGCGCGTCTCAGGAATGTGGCGGTGTCTTTTGAGTCCGGCGCCTCCCGTTCGACTCTTGCTGTCGCCGGGGGTAGGATCTTGCTTCGCTTCGCGCCGACACACCGCGCGGGCGTCCCACAGGCGGCGCGTCATGAAGAGCTCCGCCGCCTTGGCCGTGATGAAGAGCGCGTCGGCGGAGTGGCGCGCCCCGCTCCCGTCCTCGGCGAGATTGATGATACGGCGCATCGCTGCGTTGGGAAACGCGCTCCTTGCCTCGCGCGCCTCTTTTGTGGCCTTCTCCCTAGCCGCCTTGCACGCTCTGCATCCCCAGAACGCACTTCTCGTGGCGGGGCCCCTCATTCCCCGTTTCGTTTCCCCCCCTAGAATACGCCTGTGGTGCGCCCCGTGTGGCACCCCGACCTGTTGTCTCACCCTGGCTCCCAAGATCGTTTTGGTCGTCACATTGTGATCCCCGACGTCGTCAAATGTCGCTCGCCTGTCCTTCCCCCCGTTCTCGTCTGGTAATCTCATCTTATTGTCCCATGGGTGTTTGAGGCTGGCTACAGCCACTTCGCTCCACAACCGTCCCGCCACCCCTGCCGTGTGCGATCCCGGCCTCACCGTCTTTCGAAATTGTCCGCACACCCACTCGTGCGCGCTCTGACACATGTGCCCGTACGTCCGTCGGTCCACTATCTCCCTCTTCTCTGTGTCCTCTGCCGCCTCCCTTCGCGTCGTGTACATGCATGGCCTAGTTCGCACCGCGTCCCGCACCACTTTTGAGGCGTCCTCCGTATCGTTGTTTCCGAGGTATGCTGTCGCTACTGCGTCGGCGTATGCGTTGCAGGCTATTCCCACGTGCGAAGGCACCCACACAAAGACCACCGCCTCTAGCTTCGATCTATAGTAAGCAATCGCCTCTAGGAGACCGCCTCTCTCCCAGTCCCTCAGGCCCTCTGGCATCCCTTTGCGGTGCGCATTCTCAATCTGCTGCAGCGCGGGTTTGCAGTCGCATAGCACTAAGCACCGTCGCGTCTGCGCGTCGCTCGCGCTCGCCATTTTGCGTAGGTATGCGAGTATCGCGTACATCTCCGCGTCTATCACCTCCACGTGCTCGGCAGCTTTCCTCCCCACATGCCTGCCCAAAGGCTGTCCGTATCTCCTCTTCTCCACAGGGCCCGATTCCGTTGGGGTCCCTTACCTGTGCGTCTCCCGGGGCGCGCCTCCCAAATCGCGTCGGTCCTTCGAACACGCCGTACGCCACCCTGGGTTCGGTACGTACTTTCTATCCTCAGCCAGTTTGTCTTCATGGTCCTTTCCTCCGTCCGTCGCCGCAAAGTGTGTGAACTGGTGTGAGACGTGCAGCGCGAGACATGTGCATGTGCATGCACATGCACATGCACATGCGCATGTGTGCGCACACATGCACATGTCATGTTGTCTGTGCTGCTTTCACGTTCAGAGCTCGTCCCTTCCCCGATCGGAGCGGCTCGCTGTCCTTTCCCATCTTGATTTGCGCTCCCTTGCCGTCTCTCAGCTCTCCCCCCGTCTCAAACTCGTCGTATCAGAGCAAGAAGCGCGTTAGGGGGTCCTCCTGTAGCTCCCCTACTCTGATCGCGCTCGCCCCGTTAGAGCGTCCTGGCCCTCCCCTCCACTCGGATGTCCGTCTTGGTTCGCCCTTCTTCGAACGTGTGTTCTGTCATGTTGGGGCCGTGTGTGCACAACCCGTTTACCTCCCTGCTGTAATCGATGAATCGATCGAGCACATCGCTCCACGACGGTGCATTACCTTTCCCATCGCACGTCTCTAGTGCTCTGTCCGCTTGCGCTGCCTCCGGCCCCGAACTACCTAGCCTTCTGCGGTGCTCTAGCCACTCTCGGAAGGACGCCGCTTGCCATCTCACGCCTTGCGCATGCATCAGCTCCCGCTCCCATGTGTTAGCCAAATCACCGACATACTCTACGCTCGCCATCTTATCATGCCACACCCAACTGTCGCTCTGCTCGCCTTCCCATTCGCAGAGGTACTCCCATCCGTGTCCGTACTCCTCTCTGCCCCCCCCCGTAGCAGGTCGGCGCCTTCCTTGCTGCCTTCACCTTCAGCACCCTGTCGGGCGCCCTCCATCCCGTCTCCTGACCGTGTGCGCGCCCTTCTATAACCGCCCACTTCCAGTATTGTCGCAGCTGTGCCCACTCTGGTCGCTCCAGCTGCTCCGCCAGCCTCGTGTATTCGCTGTGTTCCGTCGTGTTGTCTCTGAGGCCATAGACTCGCTTCATTTGCCGCCACGTCAACACTTCCCCGGTGCCCCGTTCTGGCACGTCCGACCATGTCGCTATCCCCTGCTTGGCGAGAGAGAGAGAGAATTCTTGATACGAAACCACGACGACACACACCAGTCGACTCGCATCGGTTGCCTCCATGAACGGCGGAGCTATTCTCGCGCCCACACCACACCTGGCTCCAACGTGGACACGCCCATAGCTGGGGACACTACTAGGTCACGCATGGCATCACAGAAGTTTTATCTCTGGGCCCCGAAAGGCATCTCTAGCAGTGTCGTTACACATGCCCCCTCCCCTCCTGGGCGCATGCGCCTCACGTCTCGCCAGAGCATAAGCCCTTGGCGTGTGGCGAGACGAGTTTTTCGCAATCGCAGCGAGCAGCAAGCCGCCCGCCGCAAACAGCCGGAGGCCTCGCCGCGGCACTGGCTGCGCCGCGGTCCCGCACCCGTCGACGCAGCTCCCCCCGCGGAAGACCGCGCGTAGCGACGTCTTGACGATCGAGATGAGCGTGCCTGAAGCTCGCCCACCTACTGCCCCTGAGAGTTGGTTATTGAGTGGGATCAGCTCCCCCCTTGGGATCGAAGCCGCCACAACCTCACACCCAACATCCCAGGCGGGATCAGAAGGGGACTCCACACCGGACACCGCCCGGGCACAGCCCCCCTACCCGTCCTCTCTCTCTCTCTCTCTCTCTCTCTCTCTCTCCCTGCTTGGCTAGGTTGCGTGCGAAGTCGCATGCGAGCGAGGCCTTGGTTATTCCAGCCGTGGCGCCTCGTCTCGAAGAGGAGCGGGCCCAATACTCTCTTTCGGCTCTCTGTCGTTCTCCACGCCTCGGGTCTAAGCGGCGGCCCCTTCTTACTCTCTTCCCACCCGCGCGGCAACTTTTTTTCTGCTTTCTGTGCAGCCGACTTTCTAACTAGGCGCGACCAGAGAGGCTGGCGTGCGGCGCCTGGCTGGCGGCGCCCAGAGCTGGCCGACGGCACAAAACATGCACCTGCACATGGGACCCGCGACCCGCTCCTCAGCCATTCTTCTTGCTGTGTTGCTCTCCTGTTCCGCCGCAGCCGCCGCGCATGCTCCGCGTCGGGCAGTACTCGTCGGCGGAGCGTTGGGATGCCTCGTGCCGCAGCCTTCGCCGGCAGCCTCGCCAGCCGCCGCGCCAGCCGCCGCGTCCGCGCCCGCCGCAGTGACGGACCGGGGCTTCATCGACCTGCGCGTGATCCGCAGCTTTGACGTCGACAGCGGCGTCCTGGAGGACGCGGCCGTGCGAGGGCGCGTCCAGTTCGAGCTCTACGGCAACGACGCGCCTAAAGCGGTGGAGCGATTCAAGGGCTTTGTGAAGGGCGACATTGGCCAGTTCCGGTCGAGCAGCGACGGGCCGTCTTACCGCACCGGCGCCTTCACCACCCTGCGGCCCGGAGTGATCCTGCAGGGCGGGCGTATCAACGGCCTGCGGCTCACGGAGTTTGCTGGCGCGCAACAGTACGAGTACGGCTCGCGGCTCGTCCCGCTCGATGGCGTGGTCGAGGTGAACGAGCTCAAGCATGACCGGCGCGGGCTGATCACGCGGCGCCAGTTCTCGGCGGGGCCCGAGTTTGGCATCACTCTCGGCCCGGCGCCGCAGCTGGACAGCGGCTGGGAGGTGATCGGGCGGCTGTCGCAGGACTCGGCCGGGCTGCTGCCGCTCATCGAGGGCCTCCCGTACATCACGGGGCGGAGCCTCGAGGAGCCCGGCTCGGTCGCCGACAACGTGTTCAACGCGCAGAAGAGCCTCTTCACATCCCTGTCAAAGACCATCGGCGACAGCCGCGCGGAGGACAGGACGGGGCAGCTCCTGCGGCGCGTCGAGATTGTCAACTGCGGGCTGCTATGAGGCGCAGGGGCGGTTGCCTTTGTGAGACAAGACACATTTATTTTCTTGGGGCGTACGCAGGAAAAAGAAACGATCAGCCGTCCTTGTATAGGAATATATACGCGACCCCTAACTTTAATCTTTATGATTATGTGCGTATGCCGTATCCTATCTCCTTAACCTGATAGAGCCGACCGGTACGCGGTACGCGCACACGTGTGCCCCATACGTGAGTCGCTTGGGTTTGAGTTCGCCAGCAAAAAGAGAGACAAAAGGAGAGCGGTGTGCGAGCCGTCCGCGCGCTCAGATATTCGCCCTCGGCGCTCGGGCGTCTGAAAGAAAGATAACAGGCAAACCAAACGAGGGATGGGACAGGGAGGAGGACAAGCACAAGGTCCCCACCTGCACGAGCAGGATTTTGGAAGGACGATCAGGGACACAGGGGAACGGGAGTGGGGAGCGCATCGCGACACGGAGGGGGGCTGGGCAGGGTTCACCCACAAGACAGGGTCCCAGGGATTCCCCTCTCGTATATAGGACAAACTTGCACCAGGCGGCACGGGGGCAGGCACGGGCCTCCTACTGGTTGCGCTCTCCTAGTTCTCCTGCTCCTGACAAGGGAATGCGACAGGCTCGCAGCTCGGTGGACTCCCTACTCCACTGGCGGTCTCATCTCCATCTGGCGACCTTCCTCCAGTTTCTCACTGGCAGGTCTCTCGCAACCACAGGCACACTGACAAAAAAAAATATTCTTAGCTTCAAGCCCCCCTCCGAGACTAGAGACAGTCACCACCCGTACACAGGAGAGATGGGAGTGCCCCCCGCCCCCACTTGCCCTGACTACACAGGATAGCGTGCCCCGATAACGGCGACACATAGTGGGGGACACTGCGCAAGGAGGGGGTGCGAAGGCTCATTGGGGTACTAGGTGGGACCATGAGGGGGGGTGGGCGGGGTCCTGTGGGGGTGAAATGTTGCGCGGCGAATTCGAACCTACCCCCTCGCCGCGCCGATCCTCACGCGGAGGGTAAAACCCTGTGGGACAAAACCCCTCCGCGGTCGGCTGTCTTCAGAGTGGACCCCCCCCTCCCCAGCCTCCCCTGTTCGTTTTTCGCACCCCCCCCCCCCGCTCCCCATCGGTGACTCGCGAAGGACACGGACACTCGGGGTGAGGGGGGGTCAACAACATAGCTGAAAAAACCCGCATCCCTATCATTGAAAGTAGCAGCCCGCGCGGTTTGTCCGCCCGAAATTTGGTCGCGCGTTCGCCCTCCATGCATGTCGGCCGGTGCCGGCCCCTCGACCATCCACGTGCCTCCCCTGCCGGACAAGCTTCGGGCCGAGCCACGGCAGGAGGAAATCGGGCCGGGCAGGCCGTACGCGAACGCGGCCGCCTTCAGTGCCGATCACGCCCGATGGGAGCAGGAGCGAGACGCCCGCAGGAAGCTGATGGCAGAGCGCCTAAAGGCACAGAAAAAGGTCCATGAGCAGAGCCGAGACCGCACTGCACGCCAGCGGCCGCCCGACGACGGCGACCGGCGAGAGAAGCAGAGACAGCAGCAGCATAGCTCAGCGCGCTCGCAGTCTTTCAAGACGCCGACAATCCAACTCTTCTTTCAGCTGGCCAACCTCACCTGGTTGGTGCTGAATTCCTCGGCCAGCGGAGTCAGGGAGCGTCTTTTGAGTGCGTGGGAGAAGGTGCTCGGGAGACGGCCGCCCCCGTCAGCGACCATCCAGTACAGCGTACGGGAGCCACCGTCAACGCTCGGCGGCAAGATTCCTGTCGATATGCAGCAGGTTCAGCGGGAGAATGCGCAACGTATTGTCAAGCTACAGGAGATGGGAGCCAAGAAGGCCGATCTCGATCGGCATTTCATCGACGAGGTATTTATACGAGGCCTCTTTGGCAGAGGAGCGAGAATGTATCTCGAAGAAGACCACCGGTCGGACGAAATCCGCGTGAGGTGCTACGACGGCCACTGGAAACGGGAGGGATCATTTCTCGAGTTCACTGGGAGGGGATGCGTCAAGTTCAGCAACGGAGAGTTCCATGACGGGGAGTTCGTCGATGGACATTTGGTGCAGGGAGTTCGGGTGTTTCTCTTGAATGGACGAGAGGAGATCGTCAAGGTCAACCGTCGCGATGTTGCATGGAGGACATACATGGAGCAGGGACAGCCAATGATGGCAAGGTTGACAGAGACGAGTGACCGCATCACTCATGAGTCTGAGGCAATGCAGAACTGGTTTGAAGAGCAACGACGAGTCCCAGGCAGCTATTTCTGCATCATCATGGGGGGAATTCATCAACGACCAGGCACCTTGGTCCTCACGGACGACCTCTTGCGTGAGTGGCGGGCCAGTTCGGGGTACCAAACCTTCTGCAAGGAGAACAAATGGCCGTTGCGGTGTGTGTCAGAAGACGTGTACAGGAGACTCGATGCGGATCTGATCCGAAAGAACAACATTACGTGTGAGGGATTCCCGCAGCTGCCCTTCCAGTTCGCGTACGACTCGCTTCTGGACCGCATGTGCCGTAGCCATGAGCGGGACTCAGAGCTCAGAGCCATGCTCAGAGGCTGCAGCCACTATTCGTTCACTCGCAAGGATTTAGAAGAGAGAGAGCAGGCCCGAGAGGAACAGATCGAGGAGCTGAATTCACAAATTGAGGATCTGAGTGCGTCGATACTATCTGACCTGCGACGAGAAGTCGATGCAATGTCGCCGTACGAGGTGCTAATGAATGCACCACAACCTTGGAGTGAATTTTCACCGGAAGAATGGCTCGACATGCACAGGTTGAGACCGCAAGAGCATCGGTTGGCTGCGGTGCGTGTTAGGATTGCGGAATTACGGGCTTTGAATTGGAATACGGAATTATCTCAATTGGAAAAGCCACGTACGGAATTGGATTCAAGGGCGGCTTTGGAACACGGAATCACGGACTTTGAGATCCGAAGGTCGGAGCGGGGGCTGCGGTGCGTGTCAGAAGACCTCTTCCGATCGCTCAGTGTTGAAGAGATCAAAGAAGGTGACGTAGCTTGTGACGGATTCCCACAGCTGCCCTACCAATATGCGTACGACGCGCTCCTTCAACGGTTCTTCAACGGTCATGCTCGCGTTGCCGAGCTCAAAGAGCTACTCAAAGCGAAAGACGAGAAAGAGTGGAAGAAAAATATGCTCGAACGTTCTATGGAGCATATTTTCGACCCTCCACAGATTAGGGAGTTGAAGGCTCAGATCCGGTCTGATCTATGTCGAGTGATCAATGCAATGTCGCCGTACGAGGTGCTAATGAATGCACCGTTCCACGAGACACCCGCCACGAGCGATTTGTTAGATTGCGATCTCAAGTACGACGCAGATACTCTTGAGCACTTCAGCTCACCTTTCGGTTACGAAGGCCCGGAGTGTTCCTTTACCTCTCTTTTCTGATTTGACTACTGATCTCTTGATCTATTCTAGACGTGCCACATCACTAGACACGCCACGCCCCCGGGGCGGGTCCGGCGCCCAAGGGGCGCCGGCCAATTGCTCTAGTAGTCGGTTGAAATCCGCAAAGTCTCTTTTTCACCCGTTTCGCACCGGCCCCGCCGTGTGTGCAGGCTGTCCGCGACGTGTGACAGTGACTCCAACGTCGTCGGGTAGCCTGACGCACCGCCCGGTGTCACCACTCCATCCCGCTTCAACCCGGGCGCGCGTGCAGCTGACGAGAGCCAGTCCAAACCGCCGATAGTCGGCTGTACTGCCGCGCCTTGGCCTAGGCGCACAAGCCCGGACGGCGCATTGCCAGCTCTCGCTTCGGAAGGTTGTCGGGTGAACATAAGAGGCCCGTTATGATGGACTGCGAGTGGGCATAATCTGCATTGCTCTCAAGCTAGGCGTGGGTCATGCTGTCGGATTGGCGCCTGAGCCGTGAGCGGGACGCGCACACGCGCTGCCCCGACATGGGCCCCCGCTCCGCGTCTCACCTCGCGGGTCTCCGGCGCTCGCTTCGCAACGGCCAGGCGCGCTTTGAGCGGGCGAGAAAGGTGGTACTCCCGCCCTTCTCGTGCGCCGATTCTAGAGGAGCCCTACCCGGCCTGCACGCACGCGCACACTACTGGTTGATCTCGGGTGCCCCATGTGCGCACGCCGTTCGCCTTATGTGGCCTGTCTAGTGGATACGGCCCAGGCAGTAGTGTGTGCATTGAGCTCTCCACAGGCTAGCCCTTCACTTGGGCCCGACCCACGCTGTGTGGGCTCTCCTGCTTGCACACCGGTGTGTGCACACTTTTACGTGCGAAGTAAAAGTGTGCGGCTCCCTGTGCTGCTTCAAACGCGGCCCTCTCCGCCCGGCGTGACAGGCCACTTGGCGTGGAGCTTGGTGGGCCCATTCGGCAAATCTTAGGATGCTGCGCTGGCCTCTGGCACACCCAGCAGCGCTCGCGTCGCAGCTACCACCGAGTGGCACTCCGAACAGCATCGCACACCAGCATGGGATCCCGGCGGGATCCGGTAAAAGTGTGCACCCTCCCATAGGCTGTGTGTAGCAATGGCATACTGTGAGAGCACAGCTTGGTCTCACCCCAGTTAGCGCCGTCGAGCTGCGCCGCGGCTGCAGCGGCATCGAAGCGCCAGAAGGGCCATTTGAGGACCACAGAGGCTCGCCACCAGCGCACAGTTGATGACGCCCACGGGGATGGCATCGCGCACACCCGCACTACGCTCCGGTGGCGCAGAGGGAGCTGGGCATGGCCTTTGCTGCTGCGCCTGCTGCGCCATCACCGCCACTGCCGAGGCTATGCTGCGCGTTGACACTCGCGCTGCCGATTGCTGCCAATCGCGCGGCGTGAGAACAGCATCGCGGCCGCGCGAGCCGGCTTGTGCATATTGCACCGTGGCAGCGGGCTGCGTGCCAGCACCGCCGCGAGGCGTTTGAGCACCGCGTGACGACGCGCGCAGGGCCCTCCCACCCTAGGGCAACCTTATCGGCCATCGGCGGCCCGGGATGAAGCATGATCGTGTCGCTGTCACGCCGACGACAAGCCTCGCACACACACCCTAATCGGGCAGCGATCAACTTTCGGATCTCGTCGGAGGACCCACGCTTTCACAGTCAGAGTCACGCAGCGCTCTTTTGATTTCGCCTTTTCCTTTTCAGCAACCCAAACACACTACGACGGGCCGCCCAACACACTACGACGGGAAACCGTTGCATCCAGCAGCAGCGAGCGAGTGGCACACGCACACAGACCCCACGCACACTATGCGCGCCAAGCGCACCACCACCGACACACAGAAACGGATACCCCGCCGCACGGCTGAGTCGACGGGCAGTAGGCAGTGCGCCTCGACACCAGGCTGCGAGTGGCGCCGGCTCACATTCGCCACGGCCACCGCGCGCCCGCTCCACACACAACTTGCCGTCCGCTGGACCCGGCGCGCTGGCACACCGCATGCGACACCGGCACACTGGCACACCGGCATCGTTCCTGCCGCACGCGCTGATCCGGCGAGCGCGCGAGCGCGGCACGGCGCGTCTGGACAACGGGCGCAAGCCGTAGCGCGCCGGCTCTGCCGGATGCACACCAATCACTTTGCAGTTGCAGCGCCGCGCCTCGAGAGGTGTTCAGTCCCGAACTGCGCGCCGAATACGGTGACGACGCGGGTCTGATGACCACCGGCCAGCACCCGTCCGGGCCGTGACTGCCTCCTCCCATCAGCAGCGCCGCGCGCCGCTCGTGCCGCGCGAGAAGGTGTTCAGTCAACGGCGGGCGCCTCGCCAGCACTGCCTGGCGCACCCGTCAAAATGTGCGCACACCTCGCCATCTCCGCCGCCTCCGAGGCCACCGGCGCCATGAGTGGTGTCTGCGCCGTCGCCGTGGGGGCCTTGGCCGGCTTGATTGGCCTCAAAGTCAGCTTTGCCGCCCCGCCGCGAGCGCCGAAAAAGCGTCAACCGCGCAACGGCGTGACGGAGAGAGAGCGACCGCGCTGCTTCTGCGAGCCGCTAGGAGCCGAGCCGATGTCTATCCGAAGCCGTCTGCCGCGCGCGTCGGTCGCGAAGGGCCCGCCGGGGATCAGTTTCCACTCCTCTGAGGCTGCCGATCACCTAAACTGCACCCCGTGTGTCGACGGGGCACTGGTGTGGAACCGGGCTCAAAAAAGCGCGTTTGACCGTGCGGGTTTCTTTAGCTAGGTTGTTGGTCCCCCCGGAGGGGGCTCTGGGGCATTGTTGGGTTGATCGCTCGTGCCGATCTCGGGTCGATCTCGGGTCGATCTCGGGTCGATCTCGAGTCGATCTCGGGTCGATCTCGGGTCGATCTCGGGTCTCGGGTCGGTCTTGGGTCGGTCTCGGAGTGGTCTAGAAAAGAAAAAAAATGTGGGGCGAGATGAGGCGAGATGAGGCGAGGTGAGGCGAGGTGAGGGGCGATGCGGCGAGATGAGGCGAGATGAGGCGAGGTGAGGCGAGATGAGGCGAGATGAGGCGAGATGAGGCGAGGTGAGGCGAGATGAGGCGAGAGGAGGCGAGTGGCGAGATGAGGCGAGATGAGGCGAGATGAGGCGAGATGAGGCGAGATGAGGCGAGGTGAGGCGAGATGAGGCGAGATGAGGCGAGGTGTACCTCGGCGAGATGAGGCGAGGTGAGGCGAGATGAGGCGAGCGGGTGAGGCGAGATGAGGCGAGGTGTGAGGCGAGATGAGGCGAGGTGAGGCGAGATGAAGCGAGGTGAGGCGAGATGAAGCGAGGTGAGGCGAGATGAGGCGAGA
>NW_005198296.1:0-1496 GCF_000372725.1 Emiliania huxleyi CCMP1516 | reverse complement strand
CAGCTTTGGGAGCTCTCGGCGACGCCCAATGCGTGCGCCGGTAGGGGGGAGTGTGTGCGCGCGTGTGTGAGATGAGGATTGTGGCAGGCTGGCTGCTGCTGATGTGGGCAAGTGTGCTCTGTGTGCGGCGCTGCGCTGGCGTGCGACGCGCGCGTGCTGTGTACGTGTGCGTGCTGCGGTCGCGCGCGCGTCTGTGTGTGCTGCGCGCGCGCCGCCGGTGTGTGCTGTGCGCTGTGCTCTGTTTTGCGCCCTGTTTGTGCAGCTGGGAGGCGCAGGCTTGGCTGGCAGGGCTGCGCGGTGGGCTGCGGCGTGCTGCGGGTGGTCGCGCGCCTGCCTGATGGTGTACGGCGGCCGCGCAGCCCGCCCGACCGGGTCGTCGGCGGCCCAGGGCGCGAGCATGCGGTCGGCGCTGCATGTGAGGCTGCTGCGCGGCTGGCGCGTATGTTTCCGTGCGGCGAGGGACGCGCGTATGTGTTCACGCTGCGGGCGCGGGCGGGCGCGGGGGGCGGCGCGGTCTCACCGCGGTCCGACGTCGGTTGGTCTTCGGCGTGGCGAGGGCGGGCGCGCAGAGAGGCCTTGCCCGCCATCGCGTTGCCGCGAAGGAAAAAGAATCGGTATCTAAGACTCACAGGCACACTGACAGGGGTGGCAAGGGCGGCGGCAGGAGTCTCCCACATACTATGTGGGCTTCGCTAGAGGTGCGTCCTGTGTGTGTCCTCGTCCTTGAGGTCTTGAGGGGGAAGGGGAAGGGGCTGTGTGTCTGTGCATGCATGTGTGTGTGCGTGCGTGCGTGCGTGTGTGTGTGAGAGAGAGAGAGAGAGAGAGAGAGAGAGAGAGATTTTTAGCAATACCAAACAACTCTAACACTCACACGTCATTTGGGGCCTGGATGGGTTTTGTTTGTGTGAGAGAGATTTTTGAAGACCAACAAGAAATCACGACAGCTTTCTTCTTTGTGTGCGCGCCAGCCCGCGCCCTTGTCGTGCCAGTGTGCTGTGAGAGAGGCTTGTATTTTAAGAATTCTTTGTGTGTGTGTGTTGTGTGTGTGTGTGTCGGTGTGTGTGCGTGCGTGTGCGTGTGCGGGCGCTGTGCGACCCGCCCTGAACGAGCATAATGGCGAGCGCGCCCGAGCACCGAAGCGCCGCGAGCGCCGGCGAGCACCGCCGCCCGCGCCTTCAAAGAAAGAAAGAAAGAAAGCAGACAGCCCAAGGGAGTCAGGCGCCGCCCGTTCGACTCTCGTGATGCGTTTATTTTTTGGCCGTCTCTTCAGCGTTTTTGCCTCCGGCGTCTTCGCCTTTTGCTACGCCGCCTAAGCGGCAATATGCCCTCGATCAAGGATCTGGGGAAGCGGCTCAAGTCGGTCTCGTCCACCTCGAAGATCACCAAGGCGATGAAGATGGTCGCCGCGTCTAAGCTGCGTAAAGCCGAGTCGGAGATGATTGCCGCGCGCCCGTTTGCAGCTTCTGTGCAAAACCTCATGATGCCGCACATCGGCA
>NW_005198297.1:0-1645 GCF_000372725.1 Emiliania huxleyi CCMP1516 | reverse complement strand
AGGGGTGTAAAGGTCGGTAGAGTGTCCGTTTGTGGCCTCCGGACGGGCTCTGGTCGGGAGCCCGCCGGGCCGGCTGAGGCTGTGTGTCCGTCCACTGTGGACCCAGTGATGGCCTAGGAGCCTTGCACGGACGGTGTTTATGCTATATAACACCTAGGGACCGCGTGGGGTGGGCGGCGAGCCGCGCATCGGCCGACAATGTGCCGGTGTACGCGTTTCGGTGACACTCAGGGCCCGTTTTGCATGACCTGCAAGGGGGAGCGGGGATAGAGAGACCACTCGTGTACGACCACCTTTTGCACTTAAGCTCACACCAAGTGACCGCGATGCGCACACGCTTGTGCACATCACAAACGGAAACGCACAACAACGCACAACCACAAGCAAAGGAACCACTATCGTCACACACAAAAGATAAGGGGTAGCACAGCACAGAGAATGCTCAAGTATACAGGCACTAAGCGTCGTCATTGCCACCCAGAGAGGCACGAGCCACCCCAACGGACATCGGGCACGCGTCCGTGCATATTAGTGTGTTGGGAAGGCCGTGCGTCTGCGAGCCTGCTCACGTCATCATCTCGGGCAGGAGCCGCTGGACGTGTGACGGGAGGAGCGGCTTTGGAACGAGTAGCACATCGTCGAAGCCAGCCTCGAGGCACGTCTCACGTAGGTTCGGGATGTGTCGCGCGTTGGCCGAGACGGCAAGAACGCGAGCACGGGAGCCCCCCTGATGGGCTTCGTAGTTCGTTGTCGCGAAGGTGGCGTACCGCCGGCAGCCCATCAATCGTCTTTAGGTCAACGAGCACGAGGCTGAATCTGTCGTGTGAAGGCGAGGTCAAGAAGCGGAGGCCCTCTGATCCGTCGCTGGCGACGACGAGGCTGCCGCGCCCGACGCCGAGAACGTGGACGAGCTTGCGAGCGAGGTCGTCGTCGCCCACCACAAGCACCGAGTAGCCCCTCGTATTTAACACCGCCATTGATTCCACTGAGATTGCTCAAAGATTCGTTGAGCCATGCGGAAGTTTCCACGAATTTCTTCATTATAGACAATCAAGCCGCCGTCCACGTACATTTTTTTTCAGCGAGATTTCTTGTAGTTCCTCTTCTCTCCCCTCTCCCTCCTCCCCTCCCTCTCTCGCTCTCACTCTCTCCCAACCGTTAGACGACACGAGGCGGTCAGTTCCGTCCGGGTCTCTGCAGCCCCACGGCGGCGTCCGGAAACAGATTTTTAGCAATACCAAACAACTCTAACTCTCACACATCATTTGGGGCCTGGAGCACTTGGATGGAGCACTAGTGCCTGGATTTTGTTTTGTTTTGAAACAGTGTAAACCTTATCCCATGGGTCAAATACCTTAAAAGCGCCATCGCCACTGGCCGCGACCCGCGCACGCCCTCCTCTCGTCTCGCCCCCGTGCCCCCCCCCCCCCCCCCCATGGGAAATTTGCGAGCCCCGCCCCTTTTTGTGTGGCAAGACGGGGTCCAAGGAAACCCGTTTGTTTCCACCCCCGCGGGGGGAGGCGACCCCCTGATGATTCGCCGGGGAGCCCCTCTGGGGCCCCGGGGCGGGGCCCCCGGCCCAAATTTTTTTTGCCCCGGCAAAAAGAAGGGCCCCCCACCCCATTCTTTTTTTTATAAACCCCCC
>NW_005198298.1:0-1645 GCF_000372725.1 Emiliania huxleyi CCMP1516 | reverse complement strand
GCGCTCGTCTGAGCGTCGAAGCCGGCGTGGATGAGCGCCTTGTTGCAGTCGCTGAGGGAGGAGGAGGCGTCGCCGACCGCCGACGTGTCCCACGAGCTGAGGTCCTTGTCGAAGGCGGAGGCGCCCTGGAACATGTACATGTAGCTCATGAAGACGACCGCCGACGTGTTCCACGAGGAGATGTCCTTTGTCGAAAGAGGAGGCGCCGTTGAAATGTGGTCCATGTAGCGGACAGTCGACGTGTCCCACGAGGAGATGTCCTTGTTGAAAGAGGAGGCGCCGCGGAACATGCGGCTCATGTCGACGACTGCAGGCGTGTCCCACGAGGAGATGTCTCTGTCGAAGGAGGAGGCGCCGCGGAACATGGTTCATGTCGCGGACCGATGACGTGTCCCACGACCCAATGTCGGGGTTGCACATGTCCTTGCCGGTCGTGGAGCCGCCGCCGCCGTACAGCTCGCACCACGGGTCAGCGCTGAACAAACACTTCATGTCGGTGATACGGCTCACGTCCCAGCTCGAGATGTGGCCGTACGTCGCCTGGGCAGCCGCCTCGTCGCTCATGGGACACGTCTGCGGTTCTCGACATGAGCAGCATGTTCCGCTTCGCCTCCTCCTTCGACAAGGACGTCAGCTCGTGGGACGTGTCGGCGGTCCATGACATGTACGACATGTTCTACGACGCCACATCCCTCAGTGACTGCAACAAGGCGTTCGTCCACGCCAGCTTCAGCACGCAGACGAGCGCGTGGCCCTCGGACTACAACTCGTGGGGCTCGCTCACGTGCCCGCCGCCGCCCTCGCCGCCATCATCTCCACCGGGCACCTTCGACAACAAGCCCGCCTCGTAAACCACAGGTCGACCGCGGTCTGCAGGTCGGGCTTGTTGGCAAACAAGGAGCTAGTGGTGTTGGTGGTGGTGGTGGCGTACACGCTGCAAGCCGACGTGGTGGTGGTGGTGGTGGTGGTGGTGGTGGTGGTGGTGGTGGTGGTGGTGGTGGTGGTGAATGGCTTGCCACACCGGGGACGTCGCGTGTACGCCGACGGCGAGCGCCAGCGACATCACTGCACGAACCTGCGATGTGTGCATAGCGATCGGCGAGCTGGTTTCCCGCGTAAAAGCTTTGCATGAGTACTTTTAGCTTGGAAGATTGACGCCCCCAGCATATTTTCTGACGCGTCCAAAATATGCTGGGGGCAAAAAAAGACAAGGGAAGCCGCGAGGAAAGGCCCAGGCCGGGAGCGAGAGAGAGGAGGGACAGTTTGGGATGGCACAGCACGAGTACCTCGCACTTCTTTGGTCGGGACGGGGTGGCGCCTGCGATCCCGCTAAGCCATCTGCAGGTCGAACCCGCTAAGCCACGAGCACAATGCCGGGGGTGTGGGGAGGAGAGAAAATTTGAGGTGGGGCTCCCGTTCACGCTCGTCCCTCGTGTCTGGCCTTTTCTCGGGTCGCGCCTGCGGCGCGCCGTGGTTGCTGTATTCCCCGCGCATGCAACACCGTGTACTCCAATACTCCGTGTCCTCTACGTGTAAGGCCTTCGTGCTTCGACCGTCGGTGTGCTGGACCGGGTCCTCATGGCTCATCGTCATGCCAGAGGCAGCGTGGCGAGGTTCCACCAGACGGCGAGCATCACCAGCTGAA
>NW_005198299.1:0-1646 GCF_000372725.1 Emiliania huxleyi CCMP1516 | reverse complement strand
GGGCGAGCGACCACTGCGCCGCTTCAATGGCCAGAGACCCGGTCAGTGCAGGTGGTCGCGCCGCCCCGCCCTGCGTCGCCCGCCGCCGCGCCGCGCCGCCGCCCCGCGTCGCCATGTACCGTGCCCAGCACCACGCCACACCTATTTCGGAGTGAGCACATACACGTCAGGGCGCGAGCCTTAGCTAAGATACGCGGCTACACGTGGGGCGTTGGGTAGCTACCCAACGCGGCCAAAGGATCCACCTCGCTCGAGCACCTCGAGAATCGAGAAATATTAAAATGAACTCACGGGACGCGGCACAAACGGGGCACAAACGCCAGGCTACAAAGACGGGGAGGCACTTAGTGACAGTGAAAAATCCCGCCGTCTAACTGCCATGTCACGGCCGGTCGTCGGCTGCTCTCGCCTCGCTGGCGGCGCGGTCTGGTGCCGCGGCGCCCAGCTCTCCTGTGGGCTCGCGGCGGCTCGCCGCCGCGGTGCCGAACAATGTGATCAGTCCGGATTCGTCCCGGCGTGCCGCCGGTGCCGCTTCCTCGCCAATTTTTGACTCGACCAGTTTGTCGACAAAGTTGCCTCCGAGCTCCTGCTGCTCGACTGCGCGGCGGAACCGGCCCATCGCGGCCGAGACGTGATGCGCCGGCACCGGGGCAACGGCGCGGGACCATTTCCAGGCTCTCTCGAGCAACCTCAAAATTGGCCGATTTTGTGGATCTCAACCCTGCTGCTCTCTGACCACAACCTCGCGGCCCGCTGCGCGGCTCTCCGAGCGCGAGAGGAGTCGTCTACGAGGCGGCGGCGAGCGCAGGCGGCGGCGGCGCGGCGGCGCGGCGGCGGATCGCGGCGCAGACAACGGCAGCAATCTGGCTGCTGCTTGCTGCTGCAGCAGCTGCTGCTGCTGCGGCTGCTGCTCCGCTGCCGCTGATTGTGGACACGATTCCCCCGATAACCCTGCCCGCCCGCTCCGCCCCGCCCGCCCGCCGCTCCCCGCTTGCTTGCTTGCCCGCCCGCCCGCCCGCCCGCCCGCCCGCCCGACCGACCACCCATTCCCATCACCATCTCACATACCTTCATATAGGCGCTCGAGACCTCCACTCGCTGCCTACTCGCTGCCTCGAGGGAGGAGGGGAAGACGTAGGGCTGCATGCGCGCCTTCCAACGGAGGCCCCTCCCCGAAAGGCAAGTCTTAGCCACATGAAATCCGAGACCCCTCCCCACCACCCCAATCCCCCCACCCCCTTGCTCCCCTCCCCCCCCTCGGGAGGGCCGAACTGAGGCGCCCGTGGGGACCCCGCACTTCCCTTCCCCCCTCGGAGGGCCGGACTGAGGCGTCGAGGGCCCCGCTCTTTCCCTCACATAGCGGCCACTCTTCGGATCGCTGGTCGAGCGACCCGGGGGATGCCCCGCGCGCCTGACCCAGGCGCGAAAACGAATCTGCGAGGCGAGGCCGCTCACGCGGCCCGATGGGGAGGAACGGGGCGAGCCCCCTCCAACCCACCCGCGCTAGGTCCTGGGTGACGTAGGGGAAACCCGGCGAGCCTCGGGAACTAGCCGGGGCAGTCGGAGAAGGGGCAACTCCGTGCACTGACGGTCGGCCGTCAGAAAACACGCCTCCGTGGCTCGGGTTACACCAATCCTCGCTACCC
>NW_005198300.1:0-1646 GCF_000372725.1 Emiliania huxleyi CCMP1516 | reverse complement strand
TTCGCAGTTGGGGCGAAGTTCGGTCTTCCTCTCCGGTGTCGATCGGCGGCGAGAGGCGGCGAGTGGTGACGCGAATTTCAACCGAAATCGCGCCACCCTTTGTGCACTTTGAGCAAGAGTCACTCCTCGTCTCTCGCAATGATGTTGTTGTGACGGTTGAATTTTTGCCGATTTCTGTAAGCGTCCATTTTTGAACAGGTTTGGAAACCACCGAGGGGTACGATTCCACATAATTCATCCGACGGAAACGTGGCGATGGCACCTGATTCGGGGAGCAGTGGGGGGGGGGGGTGAGGATTTGTTTCTCAACAAGGCGGCCGAGTACACAGGGACCATGTGGCGCCACGCGCCTCGCATCGCGCCCACGGCTCCTCTCGCTTCGGGCAGCATGCTGCCCACGCGCAGAAACACGTGCGAGTGCGCGATCGTCGGATGGGAGCGAAGCGGCGGCACGTTTTGGAAGCAAACGAGTGGCACATCGGATGGCGACGCCTCGCCTTTGATCTCACGCGCAACGAGCGCCCTCGCGACCGCAGCCTCCGACGCTGGGTCCAGCTCGGTGTCGCCTGGCGTTTTATTCGGATGATGCCACAGAATCCAGTGCTCGATCCCGTCGTCGAGCAGATATGGTGCCAGCGACGGCTCGAGCGCGCTGCCGCCGTGCCATCGGACGTACCGTACGACGTAGTCCGCGTTCGAGATCCGGCCGTGCTCAATACACCAACGTTTGTACCGATCGTACATGGCGTTGCCGTTTGGTGACCGGCCCGGGTACTCGCCCGCGGCGTAGCGCGCCGACTGATTGGCCGCGTGCGCCTTCAGGTCCTCCCACGAGTACGGCCTGTGCAGCGCGCAGCGGCCGGACACGATCCGGCCGCGGCACTCAGCCTGTGGCGCGGCGATTGCTATGGCCAAGGGCGCCGTCAGCCAGCGGCACATGCCTCTGTGTTGGTCTTGCTTGAGAATTCTTCTTGGACTCCTCCCACTCCAAGCCCTGATACAACAAAAAAAGAAAAACGGAAACTCGAGCGAGCCCAAGCAGCGCCGGGATCCTCTCCACCGTGATGCTCCTCGCCATCATCGTCACCACGACGTGGCTGCGGACGGGCGTCGCCCACGACATCGTGCGCCCGCTCTCCAACGTCGCCGAGATCCCTGCCTGCCTCGCCTGCCAGGAGCGGTGTCGCTGGGCAGGTGCGCCGCCGCCGCCTCCCCCACCGCCTCCTTCCCCGCCGCCCTTTCTATCACCGCCTCCGCCCTCGCCAACTCCTTCATTGCCGCCTCCCCACCGCCTCCTCCCTCGCCCCCCCCCCCCCCCGACGACGCCGCCACCTCCCTTGCCATACCTTACCTTCACCGCACACCGGTGCCGGTGCCGTCTGTGTGTCAGGGAGATAGTCAGGGCCGTCCATCAGAACTCCAGTACTGACGTAAGCTCGGAGACACCCCATTAGACATTAGTGCGACTCGACCTCTTTGAGTCATGCCGAAAATGGGCAAAAACGGGGTGATTTTGGTCATCCGTCAAAATATCTGAAGATCCCAACATACGATTCTCCCCAAACCTTGCTCAACTGAACCAACATGGGTCGTAAGCCAAGCCTGGGCAAAAAAACCAACACCTCATCAGGCTTCCCTGAACGTCA
>NW_005198301.1:0-1646 GCF_000372725.1 Emiliania huxleyi CCMP1516 | reverse complement strand
TGCAGCGACGGCCGGCGGCGCGCACCGAATAGCGTCGCTTCGCCCTTGTCGAGGCCTCCGCCGACGCCCATTCCCGACTTCTCCATACGCTCGCGCTGCTCGTCGGTCATCTCCGAGTCGAGCTCCTTGCTCATGGCAAAGGCGGCCTGCTTGGCAAGCCGCTCCTTCTTCGGCATGGTTGGGTGTGCCTGCGGCGGAAGCACAGGGTGTCGGTGCTGAGACGACGACTTGCCACACGCTGCTGCTGGTGAGGCAAGGTGGCCGAAGAAACGGCGCACGGGACCGCCGAGGGGAGAACGGCGAGCGGGGGAGGCTACCTTGCGAGAGCAGTTGGCGAGCGTCGGCTGCGGCGCGTGCTCGCCGGGAAGCTTGGCGAACCATTTTTTTATTTCCTCGCCGTGGGCGACTTGCCGTAGTTAGACGCGGCATACACGTGCATGTGCTTGATGCTTGTTGCTTCGGAGTCAGGCCTCTCAGGTCACGAGGTGAACCGTTAACCCGGTTGATGAAGTAGTTCGCGGTTCACGGTTCGTTCACGGTTCGCGGTTCATTCACGGACTCGGGGCGGGTGCTAGTCGGTTCACGGTTCACGGTTCGGCCCGACGCTGCCCCGCCTGGTTCGTTCACTGGTTCGCGGTTCGCCCTTATGTCCTGTGCCTCGGTTCGAGTTCACGGTTCAGAGTTCATGGTGCGTCGGTTCGAGGGTGAAAACCACTGAACTAGTTCATGAACCAAGCTTCCTTTCACACCTCTTACACACCGACACAGTTCGCGAACCACAGTTCGCGAATCACCCGTGAACCGAGACCCAGAAATTCGAAGGAAAAGACGAGATGATGGGCTACCTGTGCCTCTGCCCGCCGGCCGTCTGTCGCCCCTCAGCCCTAACATACAGTTGCCGCCCACGCTCCTCCGACGCCGATAACTTACGGATTTTACTTTCGAACTCATATCGCGCTTGTTCACAGGAGAACGACAAGTACGACTTCGATCCTCAAGAGGACCTCATCGACCAGCTTCACCTGGACATGGGACGGATTTACGCGACCTTGAGAAGCAGCCACGGTTTGGCTTCCTCCCGGCGATGGCGAGTCTTTCGGCGCCCTCATGGCCGAGTCTTTCTGCGCCAAGCAGGTGGTGCACCGCGTCGCCGCCTCAGTCTCAACGCGGAGGAGTACTCGATGGTGGTGATTCTCCGCATGAACCGCGCCTTCATTGGAGTACATGCGCAAGCACGAGAAGGACTATGAGCCCCGGCAAGTAGGCCTCCATCGAGTTTGATTCGCAGTCGTTCGCGGTTCGAATTACTCGAGTAGTTGATAACCGCGCGAACTTGGATCTTGGTGGGGCGGTTCACGAACCAGTATCCAGTTCTCGCGAACCCAGTTCGCGAACCGCCGCGCGAACTTGGTGGGGGCGGTTCACACGAACCAGTTCGCGAACCCAGTTCGCGAACCGGCGGTTCACCGCCGGTTCGCCAGACTCGGTTCGTTCACGGTTCACGGTTCGCGGCGGGTGTCGCGGGAGGAGTCGGTTCACGGATCACGGTTCACGGACTCGGGGTGGGGGCTAGTCGGTTCACGGTTCGGGGTTCACGGACTCCGGGCGGGGGCTAGTTGGTTCACGGTTCACGGTTCACGATTCCG
>NW_005198302.1:0-1646 GCF_000372725.1 Emiliania huxleyi CCMP1516 | reverse complement strand
CTCGATCTTCTTCGGCAGCAGCTGGTGCTGCTGGTCGCCGTGGCCCAACCGGCCATAGACTCCATTGCCCCAGCTCCAGATACTGCCGTCGGCGGTGAGGGCGAGGCTGTGGCCGCCTCCAGCCGACACAGCGACGACGCGCTGCCCCGCCAAGGCCTCGATCTTCTTGGGCAGCAGCTGGTTCTGCGTGTTGCCAGCCGAGGGCGGGCCGCCGAAGGCCAAGGCCAAGGGCGGCGGTGCGGCGGCGGCGGCGGCGCCGCCGCCACCGCCCGCGCCGCCGCCGCCCGCGCAGCTCGCGTCGATGCGCAGCCTGCTCTCGAGTGCCACATCGAGCGCGAAGAAGCGTCAGCGGGAGGCGCCGCGGGCCGGCGCGAGCGTCTAAAAAAAAGGTGGCCGAGAGAATACTGACAATAAGGTTCACAGCTGAAATGTGGAATATAAGCCAATATATCGCAATATACGGTCCGGATATATTGGAGAATATTGGGATATATTGGCTTATATTGCGATATATTCGCCCTGTTGATAAGGTAAGGTAAGGTAAGGTAAACTTCTCCACACACACGAGGTGGTGGGGCAAGGGGGGGCAACCCTCGCGTCTCCACGTCTGACGACAGGAGCCCCACGGCATTCAAAGTGCAAGGCCCAGTGCGCGTGGGTGAGCGGTGTGTGTGTGTGTGTGTGTGTGTGTGTGTGTGTGTGTGTGTGTGTGTGTGTGTGTGTGTGTGTGTGTCTCACGTCACTGCATCCTCCGCCGGTTCCTCCCGTCGCCTCTTCTTTGTTCGAATGTTTTTCAATCCATCCTTCACGAAGCCCTCCCATGTAGCTAGCGTTCTTGGCGAATGTCTCGAAATGGCCAGCAGGCGCTGTCTGCTCGCGGTCTGTGCGGGCCGCTCGTCCTCCTCGCCCTTCTTTCGTCCTAGCCTAATAACGACCTAATTATTAGCACATACGACCCAAATCTCGCCCTCGATTTCTTTCCCAGACTTTTCGGTGCCCGTCGTTTCCACGTTATTTTCAGCGCCGTTTGCGCCCGGACATGATTTTTTTGGCGCTCGGGCATTCTGCTACGCGATTTCTTTTCACGAGAGCAAGTAGAAGGTGTCCGTCCCCTTCCGCTCGACGCTGGAGTCACGGTCCCCGACGCCACGCCAGCCCCAGCTTGCTGCACAGCAACTGCGCCACAGCGGCGTCCCGGCCGCGGCCTGCTTCACCCGCTGTAATTACAGAAATTCTCCTGCTGTAATTGCTTCTACAACAGGCTCAAATCTCGAAAGCCACGCCTCATGCCGATCCTGGCTCTACCACCGCCAATCACACCACCGCCGCCACGCCCACCCCACGCCGTCAGGCCAAGGACGTCAAACAGACCGGGCCTACACCGCGTTATCACCGGCCTTGCCACCGGTACGGTACGGGCGGGGGCCGCACCACCGGCCTCACCGCGCACCACCGGCCTCACCACCACCGCCACCACCCTCCGCACCGCCCCTCCTCCGCCCTCCCTGTTGTCGCAGACGCCTCCCTCGCGGGGATTTACGCCGCCTCTCCGCCGCCCTTCCGCCATCCTCGCCTCCGCCCGCCGCCCTCGCCGCCGCCGCCCTCACACCCGCCGCCGCTGCCGCCTGCCGCCTCGACACCCTCGT
>NW_005198303.1:0-1646 GCF_000372725.1 Emiliania huxleyi CCMP1516 | reverse complement strand
TATTCCTCACAGCTGCGCTGTTCCAGCTGCACTGTTCACAGTGGCGTCCACGAGGCGAGCCGAGCACCTACTCACAGCTGCGCTATTCACAGCTGCACTGTTCACAGTGGCGTCGACGAGGCGAGCCGAGCACCTATTCACTCACAGCTGCGCTGTTCACAGCTGCACTGTTCACAGTGGCGTCGACGAGGCGAGCCGAGCACCTATTCACAGCTGCGCTATTCACAGCTGCACTGTTCACAGTGGCGTCGACGAGGCGAGCCGAGCACCTACTCACAGCGCTATTCACAGCTGCACTGTTCACAGTGGCGTCGACGAGGCGAGCCGAGCACCTACTCACAGCTGCGCTGTTCACAGCTGGACTATTCACAGTGGCGTCGACGAGGCGAGCCGAGCACCTATTCACTCACAGCTGCGCTGTTCACAGCTGCACTGTTCACAGTGGCGTCGACGAGGCGAGCCGAGCACCTACTCACAGCTGCGCTATTCACAGCTGCACTGTTCACAGTGGCGTCGACGAGGCGAGCCGAGCACCTACTCACAGCTGCGCTATTCACAGCTGCACTGTTCACAGTGGCGTCGACGACGCGAGCCGAGCACCTATTCACAGCTGCGCTATTCACAGCTGCACTGTTCACAGTGGCGTCGACGAGGCGAGCCGAGCACCTATTCACAGCTGCGCTATTCACAGCTGGACTATTCACAGTGGCGTCGACGAGGCGAGCCGAGCACCTATTCACACCTATTCACTCACAGCTGCGCTATTCACAGCTCGACTATTCACAGTGGCGTCGACGAGGCGAGCCGAGCACCTATTCATATTCACTCACAGCTGCGCTATTCACAGCTCGACTATTCACAGTGGCGTCGACGAGGCGAGCCGAGCACCTATTCACAGCTGGACTATTCACAGTGGCGTCGACGAGGCGAGCCGAGCACCTATTCACAGCTGCGCTATTCACAGCTGGACTATTCACAGTGGCGTCGACGAGGCCGAGCACCTATTCACAGCTGCGCTATTCACAGCTGCACTGTTCACAGTGGCGTCGACGAGGCGAGCCGAGCACCTACTCACAGCTGCGCTATTCACAGCTGGACTATTCACAGTGGCGTCGACGAGGCGAGCCGAGCACCTATTCACTCACAGCTGCGCTGTTCACAGCTGCACTGTTCACAGTGGCGTCGACGAGGCGAGCCGAGCACCTACTCACAGCTGCGCTATTCACAGCTGCACTGTTCACAGTGGCGTCGACGAGGCGAGCCGAGCACCTATTCACAGCTGCAGCTATTCACAGCTGGACTATTCACAGTGGCGTCGACGAGGCGAGCCGAGCACCTACTCACAGCTGCGCTATTCACAGCTGCACTGTTCACAGTGGCGTCGACGAGGCGAGCCGAGCACCTATTCACAGCTGCGCTATTCACAGCTGCACTGTTCACAGTGGCGTCGACGAGGCGAGCCGAGCACCTATTCACAGCTGCGCTATTCACAGCTGGACTATTCACAGTGGCGTCGACGAGGCGAGCCGAGCACCTATTCACTCACAGCTGCGCTATTCACAGCTCGACTGTTCACAGTGGCGTCGACGAGGCGAGCCGAGCACCTACTCACAGCTGCGCTATTCACAGCTGCACTGTTCACAGTG
>NW_005198304.1:5230-6497 GCF_000372725.1 Emiliania huxleyi CCMP1516 | reverse complement strand
GCCGCCGCCCCTCCCGCCTCGCCCGCCGTCGCCGCCGGCCTCGCCGTCGCCGCCCGCACCGCCCCCGGGTCCGCCGTCGACGCCGCCGCCGCCTCCGGCCTCGCCGTCGCCGCCGTCGCCGCCGTCGCCGCCCGCGGCACCGCCAGCCGCGCCGCCCGCGCCGCCGCCGCCAAGGCCGCCACCCTTCCCGCCTCCGTCGCCGCCGCCCTTCCCGCCGCCGACGCCGCCGCCCTCGCCGCCCTCGCCGCCGCCCTTCCCGCCGCCCTCGCCGCCGCCCTTCCCTCCGCCGCCGGCGCCGCCGCCGCCTCCGTCCGAGCCGCCGGCCGCGCCGCAGCCGCCAGCCTCGCCGTCGCCGCCGCGGCCGCCGCCGTCGTCGCCCGCGCCGCCCGCGTCGCCGCCTCCGCCGCCGCCTCCGCCCGCGCCGCCCGCGCCGCCGCCGGCCGGCCCGCCGCCGCCGCTCTCGCCGCCCGGCCCGACGCCGCCGCCCTTCCCGCCGCCCTTCCCGCCGCCCGCTGCGCCGCCGCCCCTCCCGCCTCGCCCGCCGTCGCCGCCGGCCTCGCCGTCGCCGCCCGCACCGCCCCCGGGTCCGCCGTCGACGCCGCCGCCGCCTCCGGCCTCGCCGTCGCCGCCGTCGCCGCCGTCGCCGCCCGCGGCACCGCCAGCCGCGCCGCCCGCGCCGCCGCCGCCAAGGCCGTCGTCCTACCCGCTTCCGTCGCCGGCGATCTTCCCGCCGCCGACGGCGCTGCCTTCGCCGCACTCGCCGCCGCGGTTCCCGCCGCCCTCGCCGCCGCCCTTCCCTCCGCCGCCGGCGCCGCCGCCGCCTCCGTCCGATCCGCCGGCCGCGCCGCAGCCGCCAGCCTCGCCGTCGCCGCCGCGGCCGCCGCCATCGTCGCCCGCGCCGCCCGCGTCGCCGCCTCCGCCGCCGCCTCCGCCCGCGCCGCCCGCGCCGCCGCCGGCCGGACCGCCGCCGCCGCTCTCGCCGCCCGGCCCGACGCCGCCGCCCTTCCCGCCGCCCTTCCCGCCGCCCGCTGCGCCGCCGCCCCTCCCGCCTCGCCCGCCGTCGCCGCCGGCCTCGCCGTCGCCGCCCGCACCGCCCCCGGGTCCGCCGTCGACGCCGCCGCCGCCTCCGGCCTCGCCGTCGCCGCCGTCGCCGCCGTCGCCGCCCGCGGCACCGCCAGCCGCGCCGCCCGCGCCGCCTCCGCCAAGGCCGCCGCCCTTCCCGCCTCCGTCGCCGCCGCCCTTCCCGCCGCCGACGCCGCCGCCCTCG
>NW_005198304.1:0-379 GCF_000372725.1 Emiliania huxleyi CCMP1516 | reverse complement strand
GCCTGTCGACCCTCCCGCCTCGCCCGCCGTCGCCGCCGGCCTCGCCGTCGCCGCCCGCACCGCCCCCGGGTCCGCCGTCGACGCCGCCGCCGCCTCCGGCCTCGCCGTCGCCGCCGTCGTCGCCGTCGCCGCCCGCAGCACCGCCAGCCGCGCCGCCCGCGCCGCCGCCGCCAAGGCCGCCGCCCTTCCCGCCTCCGTCGCCGCCGCCCTTCCCGCCGCCGACGCCGCCGCCCTCGCCGCCCTCGCCGCCGCCCTTCCCGCCGCCCTCGCCGCCGCCCTTCCCTCCGCCGCCGGCGCCGCCGCCGCCTCCGTCCGAGCCGCCGGCCGCGCCGCCGCCGGCCGGCCCGCCGCCGCCGCTCTCGCCGCCCGGCCCGACGCC
>NW_005198305.1:45910-49117 GCF_000372725.1 Emiliania huxleyi CCMP1516 | reverse complement strand
GATATTGTGCAATGGTTAGTCTCTACAATATATACACTGACATTGAACCTCCCAGAGCTCGTCCCGGTCCGTCACGGCCATCCTCGGCCTCCGGAGGGCCCCCGGCCGCGGCGCGGTGCGGCGGCGTCACAAATCCGACCACAGAGCACCGGAGAGAGAGAGAGAGAGAGAGAAACCGCCAATGGCCGTTATCCGTTAGTGCGGACGTCGCCGCGGCTGGCCTCTGCCGCGGCGGCTGCTGCGCGCACGCGGCGGCGCCGCTCTCTCGCGAGACGGCTGGCGACGCGGCTCGCCGCCGACGTACGGTGCGCTCGCCCGACGGTCCGCAGCGTGGCGTGCGCGGCGCTGAGCGCCGCTCTGCGAGCGCCTCTGCGCCTGCACTGCCTGTCTCTGTTGGTGCTGGTGGTGGTGGTGCTGCTGCTGCTGGTGCCGATGCTGCTGCTGGCGCGGCGCGGCTGTGCGACTGGGCTCGACGCGCGCGTCGCGAGCGTCTGACGCGGCGGGCGGCGTCGGGCAGGTGCGCTTCTCTCTCGGGTGGTGGTGGTGGTGCTGCTGCTGCTGCTGGTGGTGCAGATGCTGCTGCTGGTGCGGCGCGGCTCTCCGACGCGACTCGATGCGCGCGTCGCGGCTATCTGACGCGGCGGGCGGCGTCGCGGGCGGCAGCGATCGCGGCTCGACGGTGGAGGTGGAGGGTGGTGGCTGTGGTGGACTTTGAGTTTATTTCATGGTGGAGTACGGGGACCGGGGGGTCAACCGGGAGGCAGGGGGTTCAACCAGGCGACGGAGGACCGTGGGCCATCGCGGGGACCACTCAGCCCGGAGGGCGCGGTGGAAAGATCCGGATGGTCTCACCCGGTGGGAGGCACTGAGGCGTCTAGGGCGCTCCACTCTACCTTAAGCTCCTGAGGGGCGCGTGGTTCTAACCACGTAGTATGACTACAACCCACCACAGACACCCTCCCCCACTCCTCACGTGTGTTCACACCCTCACCCTCTCCTCTCTCCTCTCTCTCTCTCTCTCTCTCCTCTCTCTCCTCTTGTCTGTGCTGTCTGCCTGACTCAGGCACTCAATCTGCCGATGCGTGATTGTGTGTGGGCTGCTCCGAGGGGGCCCTCTGTGCGATCCGACGGGTAGGGGGGCTGTGCCCGGGCGGTGTCCGGTGTGGAGTCCCCTTCTGATCCCGCCTGGGATGTTGGGTGTGAGGTTGTGGCGGCTTCGATCCCAAGGGGGGGAGCTGATCCCACTCAATAACCAACTCTCAGGGGCAGTAGGTGGGCGAGCTTCAGGCACGCTCATCTCGATCGTCAAGACGTTGCTACGCGCGGTCTTCCGCGGGGGGAGCTGCGTCGACGGGTGCGGGACCGCGGCGCAGCCAGTGCCGCGGCGAGGCCTCCGGCTGTTTGCGGCGGGCGGCTTGCTGCTCGCTGCGATGGCGAAAAACTCGTCTCGCCACACGCCAAGGGCTTATGCTCTGGCGAGACGTGAGGCGCATGCGCCCAGGAGGGGAGGGGGCATGTGTAACGACACTGCTAGAGATGCCTTTCGGGGCCCAGAGATAAAACTTCTGTGATGCCATGCGTGACCTAGTAGTGTCCCCAGCTATGGGCGTGTCCACGTTGGAGCCAGGTGTGGTGTGGGCGCGAGAATAGCTCCGCCGTTCATGGAGGCAACCGATGCGAGTCGACTGGTGTGTGTCGTCGTGGTTTCGTATCAAGAATTCTCTCTCTCAGAGCACCGGGACGCGGTCGGGCGATCTGAGGCCCGACTAGGCGTATGCATTGCCTATACAGGGCTATCACCTGGACGCCTGCGGCGCCCGTGGTCAGAACCTGCTGTTCACACTTGCACAGACTTTGATTCAACAGTACCCTACCTCATTGAGGTGCGAACCCTCCCGCTATGGCAAGATCCACCTTAGTCAACCAGCAGGCACGAGGGGCAGTCCTGCTAATACATGGCAGATGACAACCTCCTCGACGGAGGGCAGCGCTCTGACGAGCAGCACGAAGACGAGCAGCGGGCAGCAGAGCCTCCGCGCGGACTGCTGCTCATCGGGGTGTACAGCGTTCTCTTCCTGCGCTATGTCATCGCCACCTTCCTTTCCGCCTTTTTCACGCCCGTCGCGACGGCGTGGGGCATCAGCGGCAGCTTCAACGGGCTCATCTTCGCGGCGTACCCGGCGGGAATGTCGCTGACGTCGCTGTTTGCGCCGCAAATCGTCCAGCGGCTCGGCACGCGCACGGCCATCTCACTCGGGCTGCAGCTGACGTCGGTGCTGACGCTGGCGTTCGGACTCACTCCCGACGCGGTGGACGCGTGGGGCGGCGAGACGGCGCAGTACAAGTGGGGCTTCCTGGGCTTCTACTGGCTTAGCGGGCTGCTCGGCTCGGTCGCGGAGAACGCCGCCATCATCCTCGCCACGCAGCAGTTTCCAGACCGGCTCGGCACGGTGATGGCCTCCATCGGCACCATCTCCGGCGTGGGGTGCATGGTAGGGCCGGTGGTGGGCGGCGTGCTCTACGACCTGCCCGCGGACGGGAGCATGGGCATGCGCTTCCGCTTCCCCTTCTTCGTCTGCGCCCTCGCCTCGCTCGCGCTCGTCTTGCCGCTCCGCGCTATCATGCCCGCCGGCGGCATCAGCAGCGACGGCGCTGGTGGGGAGGGAAGGGCCGAGGACACGCCGGGGGCGGGCGGGCGGGAGGACGCGCCGGACGAGCCCGTCTCGCCGGCGACGGCCAAGGCGGGCGCTGCTGAGCTCGGCCTCGAGGACGTCGCTGCCGGCGGCGCCGGCGAGGCGCGGAGAGGGGCGTCGGCTGGCGCAGTGTGCGCTTCTCCACTCTGCGGCGCGTCGGTGCTGCTGGGGCTGGGCTCGACGATGCTGTCGGGCGGCGTGGTCGCCACGCTGGACCCGACGCTCTCGTACCGGCTGAGCGCGCCGCCCTTTTACGCCTCGGCCTCACTCGTCTCCTTCGTCTTCATGTACTCGTCCGTCGTGTACACCCTGTGCTCGGTCCCGATCGGCAACGCCCGCCCGCCCCGGCCTGCGCCTCCCCGCCTCGCCTCACCCCGCCTCACCCCCCGCCCTGTCGCGCTAGGCGGGCTCGTCGACCTCTTCCCCTCCTCGTCGCGCTTGTACAAGGCGGTTACTGCTTCCGGCTTCGCCGTCCTCGCGCTCAGCTTCGCGATCCTCGCGCCGGCGCTGCCTC
>NW_005198305.1:12494-45810 GCF_000372725.1 Emiliania huxleyi CCMP1516 | reverse complement strand
GCTCAATTCTGTGTCGGCCGTCATGGTCGCGATGGGCCTCAAGGGAGTTGGGTCCGCCCTCTCCAACAACGCCGTCTATCCAGACATGGTCCTGCTCCTCCCGCCCGACAAGATGACCCTCGCCTCCGCCTCGGGCCTGTGGAACGCGGCCTACTCGCTCGGTTGGGCATTTGGGCCGCTGCTCGGCCGCCTACCCTCTTCAGCCCGGAGCGCACCGCCGCCCCCGCCTCACCGCAGACCGTGTGCGGCACAGGCGGGCTCCTCTACGAGGCGAGCCGCACCGCGCAGCTCTGCGTCGGCCATGACCTGGCCAGCTGCGACGCAGGCTCGGGTGACGCCGACGGGGCCGGCGTTGGCGCCGGGGAGGTCAGCCCCTCCGCGGGTCGACCGCCCCCGTGCCGACTCTCTCGTCTAACCAGAAGCGCGCTCCCCGCCCTGCAGGCAGTTGCGTGCGAGTGCGAGTGGGCGCCGCACAACGGCTTCGACTCAATGGCGACGATCGTAGCTGCAGTCTCGGCCGTCTACGGCGTGGTGCTGCTGGGCGCATGCCTCCTTAACGTTGGGGCACTCCCTCCCTCCGCGCGAGCGCTCAGGCGAAGTTTATTCTGAGGGACGCAGCAAAAACGAAAAGGAAAACGGCCGCTCTTGCGCGCGATACACCATAGTCAAGTCCATAGTCCATACTCGAGAGCGATCATGCACTTGATCATGCACTATAAATTTATTGTGTCCAAGGCCGTCCCGTTTTGATCAGTGAGGGGACGGATTGAAGATCCCTCACACCACAAGACCGTGGGGTGCAGGGCGCGCGGGGACACACAATCATGTCCACCTAAATCCCATATCTCGTCTCAGAGTTTGACCGTTTTTATTTATTTATTTCCCGTTTTGATCTCTCGCCGGTCTGTGCACTGTGGGGGGCCGAGCCGCCTCGGGGTGGCGGGCGGGCGGGCGTTTTGAAAAACAGAAAACAGAAAACAAGAGGGGCCCGGGGCGCGGGGGCCCCGGGGACCCCACCGTGGGAGTAGAAAATACGCCCAAGGGGGCCCAAGGAGGCGGTGCGGGGCAGCAGCATCAGGTGAGAGCAGGAAGGATGGCGATTAGGGTCGGCTTTGAACAAGGGTTTCCAGGGTTTAGATCAGTATTGGTGTCGGCACACATCCCCGCCACACGTGGGCCACACATGAGGTCAGCGGGAGCGGCGCGGGCAGTGCCTCTCTCGCAGGCTGATTTTGGCTGTTTTGGAGTTTTCGAGCTTGTTTTTGTTTTCAGACTAGGGGGGCCGACCCCCTCAGAGGCGGCGGGCGGGCGCCCACAGTGCACAGACCGAGAGATCAAAACGGGACGGCCCAAGGACCACCATCAAAAAACTAAAAAGCCCCGCGTGCGAGCGGGGGCGTCGTCTGTGCGTGCCTCTTCTCCCCGCGCGCCCCCGCCTCCGCGCTCTCCGGCCTCCGCGCGGCGCGCGGACCTCTCTGTCTCTCTGAGCTCTCCGTTGACTGGTCTCTAGCTCTTGCACGTAACCCCGCCGGACCGCCCTGAGAAATCTTCTCTCCGCAGAAACGGGCAAGATCCCAGAAGCGAGAAGGGGTCACGCTGCGCAGCGCGTTCGAGATGTCGAGGTCTCAGTCCGCATCAGGACACGCCTGCTGCTGCTGCTGCTGCTGCTGCTGCTGCTGCTGTTGCTGTGTGAGACCAGAACCGTCTTAGTCCTAGTACAGCCGCATCGTGTGATACTCGACTTTCTATACTCAACCCCCTTGTCACAGCCGCGGCGTAACCTCAACGATGGTGAAGGTGTCACCGACGCACTGCACGCGTCCGGTTGGCGAGAGGAAGGTAAGCGGTGGGAAGAGGCACTCTCTCTCGTTCGGAAAGGCGGATAGCCACGCGACATCAGCGCCGCGCTCCATGAAGCTGCGCGTGACGATCTTGAAGATGACGGAGTGCGGCGACTGCGAGTAGAAGAGCGCGGTAGAGAGCGAATACGTGGTCGACATCGGCGCCATCTCGACGCCACCGCTGCGCAGGAACATCTTAGGCACCTCCATGTTCTTCACGCCGCGCCACAGTGTGACGACTGCGTCGCCCTCGGCATCGCGCAACCTTTTGATCGCCTCATGCAGAAGGAAGATGGTCACCGGGAACGGGTGCGACGAACTCATCTCGATGGGCCTGACCAGCTCGCCGCTCTCGTCTCGCTTGAAGGCTCGCAGAGGCCCGTTGAGCGCAAACGAGACGGGCGTGCACGTGTAGAGCCGCAGGGCGAGGACGTGCTCGAGGCGCAGCTTGGCCTTGCTTGCCTGCGGCCGCTCAAGAAAGTCGCGCAGCCGTAGGCCCGTCCTCCCTTCGTCGACGCCGCCCTCGCGCTCGCCCCAGGGCATCGTCTCGCAGGAGGCGGGCTCGTGGAGCACGTAGTGGAGCCACCAGAGCAGCTCTTCGTCCTCGCTCGCCTCGAACTCGGCCACGATGGCGTCCACCTTGGAGGCGTGGGCCCCGAGCACCTCGTGCATCTCCGCCCTCATGTAGTCCTCGAGCCCGAGCGCGGCCGTCTTGGGCTCGCCCGACAGCAACTCGCGCACGTCCGAGGCAAACTTGCCGTCGCCACCCGCGGTATGCTCGGCGGCCAGCGTCAGCTTGTACTCGTCGTACGTGAGCGGGTCGTCCGGGGACGACCACGGGTAGCGCAGACCGTCGGTGTGGTGGCGCATCGTGCAAATGGCGGGCCGCACGAGGATGAGCCCCTTGGGGAGCTCGGCCATCCGCTCGGCGCCGAGCACCTGCATCTCGGTGTAGGGCGGGAACGTCCACTCGGACTGCTGCGGGTACTGTGACACGCCGGAGATGTCGGCGGCGCGCGAGCCGAAGGTGGTCTGCACCACAAGGATCTGGCCCTCGGCACGTTTGCTCCCGTTGTAGGCGGCCACGTACGCGGGGTCGGTGCTGCACGAGACGAACCCCAGGTCGACGACCGTCTCGGTCGCGCGGCCCTCAAGGCAGCGAGCGGCATCGAAAGTCGACGGCAAAGAGCGGTACAGCACATTGTCCGTGGGGGAGAGCA
This sequence comes from Emiliania huxleyi CCMP1516, assembly GCF_000372725.1. Lineage (NCBI taxonomy): Eukaryota > Haptophyta > Isochrysidales > Noelaerhabdaceae > Emiliania > Emiliania huxleyi. Next base: position 42,749 of record NW_005198305.1, on the reverse strand, counting down.
TCGAGAGCTTGATCACCGCGCTCGTGACGAGAGAGATGGACGTGGCCCACCTCTGGATCGTGGAGTCGTCGCGCCTTCGCAGCGCTGTGTTGGCCAGCCGAAACCAGGGGCTCGTGTACAAGCGCACTGCTGCCACCTCGGCTTGAGTGAGCCCAGCCTTGCTCACGGACGCGAGCACCGTGAAATCCTTCAGCCGCATCCCGCTGTGGCCCGCGTCGCGCACGTGGACTGGCGCGAACTCAGTCACCCTCATTTCCTTCTCCACGGCGACGCCATAGACGACGTATTCGTACTCGCTCCACCACTCACCCTCGTCGTTGCTCCGGAACTCCTCCTCCATGCTGCGAGTCAGCCCATCGGGGATGTGAGCCGTGCTGCCGTGGATGACCGAAGCGAAATCAGCCTCGCAAGCGAGAGATTGCGCAAATGGTGGCGGCTGCACCTCCGTCTCCGGCATCTCGAGCAGTGCCTTCCTGATCGCTTGTGACCAATCGCTGCCAGCACTCGGTGAGTCCACTTCCGGTGCAGAGTCACGACGACCGTTAGTACGAGCCAGTGAGCCTTTTTCGGCGGCGGGAGGGCCGGGCTCCTCTGTCGGGGCCTCGACGCGGCTGGAGAAGCAGCCCATGTACCTGTGTCGAAGAAGGGCGCGCACGCAGCCGTCTGTTTCTCCTTACTTAGCTTTCGGCGGGCGCGTTCTTCTGTCTTTGTGTCCTCATCTACGTCACCGCCAGCTTGGAGCACTTGGAGTGCAGTCATTTATAAAATGAACTCGGGGGCACGGGACGCGCACAAACGCCAGGCTACAAAGACGGGGTGCAGTCATTCCCTGTGTTTTTCTCCATTGCACTTGGAGCCGCCGAAGAATTCTGCAAAGGGGTGTGAACGGAGAGAGCAAACTCCTGGCAGCTCCCACAGCCGAAATGTGCGCCAGCTGCCCGCTCACCTGTGTCACGCCGCCGCGCACGCACCTCGCTATGTGCTCGCGCGAGCTCCCGCCCGAGCCTCCAGCTCGGTGTCCCACTGCTGCGGAGCCGATCGCTTCTCCTCGGCGCTCGCGTCGAGCCGAGCTCTCGGCACTCTACGGCAGGCGTCGCTGTGCGGGGCGCCCGTTTCCTGCTGGCCCGAGCGGAAAGCTCCACGTGCCCGCGCGAGCTCCCGGCCGAGCCTCCAGCTCGGCGTCCCACTGCTGAGGAGCCGATCGTCGTCCGTCGTCCGTCGGTTCTCTCGAGGAGCCGAGCTCTTTGGCCGGCGACGCTGCAGGACGGCGCGCGCGCACCCCCCCCCCTCCCTCACCCGCGCGCTCTTCCGCCGGCGGCGCACACGCACCCCTCGCCCCGGCGCTCTTCCGCGGCGCAGCCCCCCCCCCCCCCCCCTCCCTCGATCTCGCGGCGAGAGCACGAGCGCGCCGTCCTCCGGCGACGCGCCGCCACGCTCTTCCTTAGGTCGTCCTCCGAGATATCGGTGCCGGACCGGCGGGGCGGGGGCGGGGCGGCGTCGGAGCAAGTGTCTCGGCCGTCGGTCGACGGAGCGGCGACCCGCGAGCACGCTTCGTCGGCGCCCGACGAGGGTGGTGCCGCTGTCGCTCTGCCGCGTGCACAGGCGTGCGCAGGCGTGCCGAGGTCTCGCGACGGCACTCAGCCCGAGCCCCTCCGGGCGCTCGATCGTATGCTCGTGGAGGCGTCGCGCGGCCGCGGTCTTCGCAGCGGCGGCCGCCGCTGCGGTGGATGCGGGCCGGAGAGAAGGCCGCGCGCGCGGCCAGGGGCCAGGGGCTGGCTCTGGCTCGGGCGAGGGCGATCCCGGTTGTCCCTCCGCGGGCGCCTCTGGTCATGACCGCTTGCTCGACGGCTGGGTTGTGCGTGCGCGCGACTCTCGAGTCGTCGGCGAGTAGTGTGCGCGGGCGGTGGGTGCCGTGGAGATTAGGGGAGATCGCTTTGAGCTGCGGGAGATGTTTGGGAGAACGACCAACGAGAGATACAGACACGGCGGTACGGTGTCTGGAGTAACATCTCAGAGATTGAGCAGCGCAGGGGGTGTGCACCTGCCCCCCCATCTCCGGTCCAACGAGTAGAAACATGTTTCCAAAAAGCAGCTACGCCCGACACGACGACGAGACTCTCACTCTCCTCGCGCACTTCGCAGCAACCACAAGGTCCAAGGATCGGGCGCGGGAGTCAGAGGAATTAGCTCAGCGAGAGACACGCACTCACACTCACACACACACACACACACACACACACACACACACACACACACACACACACACACACTCACACACACACACAGAGAGAGAGAGAGAGAGCGAGCGAGCGAGCGAGAGAGCGAGCGAGCGAGAGAGAGAGCGAGAGTACAGTACAGTGATCAACAGAGACCCCCACCCACACGCCGCGCAGTGTGGGAAGCGACGACGGAGACTCACTACTCGCACTCGCAGCACGGATTCAACGGGAGGAACGAGGGGACGCCCGGGCAGCCCCCGGGGCACGCGCAGCCGTTACGGTGCGCGTCCTGCCCGCCGCCCGGCATCGGCGCATCCTCCGCCGCCGCCGGGGCCGGCGGCTCGCCCGGGATTGGCGCGTCCGTCATCGGCGCGCCCGGCATCGGCGCGCCCGGTGGCGCGCCCGGCATCGGCGCATCGTCCGCCGCGGACCGCGGCGGCCCATGCGCCCCACAATAGGGCACGGCCACGCCGGGCGTCGCCCGCAGGAACGCGGCAAAGGAGTCGTGGTCGAACGTGCCCTCCATGATGGCGAGCCGCGTCGCCGCGTGGGGCGGGCGGTTGATGGCGTCGACGACGACGACGCCCCACGCGTGCTTGACGGCGTCAGCCTGCTCGAGCCCGCGCAGCCACTCCGCCGCGTCCTTCGCGGTGCACTCGTTGTACGACGACGTGCGGGCGGCGAGCATGCGCCGCATCGCCAAGTAGTCGCAATCGCTGCAGCCGGCGCGCTGCACCACGGGCGGCAGCGTGTAGCGCGTCACGGCCGGGAGGTGCTGCGCCGGGAAGCAGAGGGCGTCGCTGCACGCCGGGCAAAGGGCCAGGTGGCGGAGCGCGAGCCCCGCGCGAGTGCGCCGCGAGTGCGCGAGAGCCGCCGCTAGGCGGCGGTAGCTCTCATAGAGAGCGCCTGCGGGCTGCTGCTCGCGCAGCGCCACCTCGAACGCGAACTTTGCGTCCGCGACGAGCTGCGGCGCGTGCGGCGCCTCGCCGTGCGCCTCTGCGTCCGCCTCGCGCAGCGTCAGCGCGACGCCGCGCCGCGCGCCGAGCAGCCGCGCGCGCGTCAGCCAATGCGACGGCCAGCACTGCGGCAGCAGCAGCTCCTGCCCATCGGCGCCGCGCCAGGGCTGCTGCTTGAGCTTTGGGTCGGCGCGCCATTGCGGCGGCTTGGGGAGGCACTGCCGGTACCACAGTAGCAAACGCGCGTCGAGCTGTTGCGTGGACAGCGAGTCCGGGTCGCACGAGAAGGCGTTCGGGTCAGCGTACGGGCCCTCCATCGCAGCGAGTTCGTAGTGCATCTCAGCGCCCATGCTCGGCGGCCTGTGATCGCCGCCGTACGTCTGCAGGAGCCGCCGCACCTCGCGGACGATGCTCCTGTTGAAGGCGATGGTGATGTTGTCCTTCTCGACCGCCTCCGTTGCCTCCCCCTCGCCCAGCGGCTTGTCCGCCGTCTGGTACGCGTCCTTCGTCTCGACGGTGCCTCCGTCGGCCGCGTCGAGAACGCCCAGCAAGGCATCAGTGGCGATGGATAGCGTGCGCTCCGACGCCTCGCGAGCCGCCTCCCCCTCCCCCTCCTCCTCGCCGTCCTCCAGGTCGTCGAACAGCCGTGCAGCGGTCTTTCCTGCCTGCGCTCGCCGCACCGCATTCAGCTCCTCCTCCGCCGCCGCGCCCTCCGAGGCCTCCGCCGCCGCCGCCGCGGCGGCGGCGGGCGACGGCGTCGCGGTGGCGGCGGCGGCAGCCGCGGCCTTTTCCTCCGCCCGCTTCGCCGCCTCCCGCAGCCTCTTGTGACGCCTGCGTCGCGTGGCTTCGGCTCGCGAGCGGTTCTTGGGGTCGGGGTCAAACTCGACGCGGTCGATGACCCAGTGGTGACGCGCGTATGCCTCGCCGAGCGCGCGCACCACCCTCGCCCACAGCTCGCACTCCGCCTTGATGTCGCCCTGGAAGTGTGGCACCCTGTGCCACGGCCGCTCCGGGTTGTCCTTCTCGAGCTCCCGGTCGTAATCCTCGTGGCGCGCGGCAAGGACGGCGCGCCAGCGCTGCTCCGTCTGCGCAGGCCGGGGCCGCTCGACCATGAGCGCGTCCATCTCGACGTCCGCGTTCTCCTTCTCGCCGCCGCCGCCGGCGAGCGGCTTGCGCCGGCGCCGGCGGCCGGACGCCGCCGCCGGCGCAGGTGCGGGCGGAGTCGCGCGCCCCGTCTCGTTGTCGGGCGACTCCTCGCCGCCGGCGGCGTCGGGTGCGGCGACGTCGGCCTGCGAGTCGCGAGGGCGGCCTGCACCGGCGGCGGTCCGCAACGTCTCGCGGCGCGCCGCCAGCCACGCCGTGAACTCATGGGCGATGTCGCTGTCGTCGGGCGGCTGGTACAAGCTCGGCTGGATGTGGTCCATGAAGGCCTCCATCTCGGCCGCGGTCACGTCGTCGGGCGCGTCGACGGGCTGCAAGGCCGTGGACCGCACGGCGGGGCGGCTGCGCCAGGACTGGCGCGTCGCTGACGACGAGCCGAAGCAAAAAGAGCTGGACGACGGCAAGCCCGGCTGCATTCTCGCACCGGGACGGCGATCCTGGTCGAGCATGAGACGCCGCCTGCTTTTGGATGTTTTCTTTCTTGATTCCGTTTGTTGCAAACGGAATCAGTTGCAAAACCCTGAATAAAAAACAAAACGCGAAAATCCCCTTTGCAGCCAAGCCTACCGGGCACCTAATTGCTAAAAATCTCTCGCACCTCAACAGCGCCATGCCATGTTTTCTTCTCCTGTGAAATGGAAGAACAGCCGCCGGGAGAACAGTGAACGGACGACTGTCTGTGCTTGTGCGTCTTGGGTCCGGGGCACACACAGACCGGGTACACACACACACACACAACACACACACACAGACCGGGGTTGTGCGTTTATGTGAACAGACGCCGAAGCTTGCGAACTCACGCGGCGCGACGGCTTCATGTCCAGCCGAAGGCAGCAACCCGCGCCTTACGGCGACTTTGAAATGGGCGAGTCGGACGACGAGGCGCCGGTCCCGCGCCGCCGGCCGGCCAAGCCAGAGGCGAGGGCCGTGGAGCTATGCCGGCAGGCGGCGGAGCAGGGAGACGCGCGGGCGCAAGGCCGCCTCGGCCTCATGTACGCCGTGGGCCGCGGCGGGCTGGCGAAGGACGAGGCGAGGGCCGTGGAGCTGTGGCGGCAGGCGGCGGAGCAGGGAGACGCGGACGCGCAGTTCCACCTCGGCTTCATGTACGAGGCGGGCCGCGGCGGGCTGGCAAAGGACGAGGCGAAGGCCGTGGAGCTGTGGCGGCAGGCGGCGGAGCAGGGAGACGCGCAGGCGCAGTTCCGCCTCGGCGTCATGTACGAGGCGGGCCGCGGCGGGCTGGCAAAGGACGAGGTGAGGGCTGCGGAGTTGTGGCGGCAGGCGGCGGAGCAGGGAGAGGCGCGGGCGCAGTTCCGCCTCGGCGTCATGTACGAGGCGGGCCGCGGCGGGCTGGCAAAGGACGAGGCGAGGGCCGTGGAGCTGTGGCGGCAGGCGGCGGAGCAGGGAAAGGCGCGGGCGCAGTTCCGCCTCGGCGTCATGTACGAGGTGGGCCGCGGCGGGCTGGCGACGGACAAGGTTCGGGCGTTGGAGCTCCTTACAAAGGCCCTGCAGGACGAGCGCGTCCGGCCGAACGCGCAGCGCGTGCTATCTCGCCTCAGGTTGTCCTTCGAGGACATCTCTTCTGAGCTGCCGGAAGCGCAGCGCGTGCGCCTTCGATCGCAGCCGGGCTGGCAATATCGACCGTCGGACGATGCCGCGAGCGAGGTCTCCGGCGCGCCGAGCGAGGTGGCGCTACTCGCTGACCTCGACGAGTTCGGACTTCAGGGCTCAGACGATCCCATGACGCGTCGTTTGGCCGGATTCTGCGATGCGCAGCTCCGGCTTTCGTGCGACCACGAGGAGCTGCGGATGGCGTGCGACGAGGAGCGCCAGAGGCGCCAGCGCGCCGAGGCGCAGCTAGAGTTGCTCCACAATGGGTTCCAGGAGCCCCTTGCTCTGCCGCCTCCGCCTCCCGCCGCGTACCTTGTGCCGAAGCCACGCTCAGAGCCTTATTCTGGACCGGGCTTGCGGCCCCTCAGCCGCGCCAGATTCCTCTACCATGCGACGCGGTGGGAGACACTCGCCGCGATGCGCAGCATGTCGCCGATCCCCAAGCTCGAGCCGCAGGCGCCAGGGCCACGCTCCGAGAAGTACGACGGCGTGCTCAGCGCGATCTCCGCAGGCTCGAGCTCATCTTCCGGAAGCTTCGAGGTCATCTTCTTCCACACGCAGGACTGGTCGCACAACGGCACGCCCTACCCGGAGGCGTACGCCGAGTCCGAGTTCGGCGCCAAGGCCAAGTACGTGCCCGTGCTCGCCATCACGCCCGACAACGCCTTGGGCGAGCGCTACGACTACGGCGTCTTCCTTCTGAGCGACAGGCACATCACCATCGGCCACACCGACAAGCGGCTCCTGAAGGTTGTGATCGCGGCGCGGGGCGGTGGCCCTCTCTGCCTCGCGGGCATCCTGGACAAGGAGGCGTCGGGCGAGCAGACGGGCCAGCGGCGCACCTTACACCTCGGTGACGTCGGCCCGGGCTACGCTGCGAGCAACATCGCGGAGTACAAGGTCGACCGCGACGTCTTCTTCCAGCTCAGCTTCGTCCAAAACCAGTGGGAGCTCAAGGTGCCCGACATGGCTGACGCGGCTGGCCAGTACTGCGCGCTCGACATCGCGCTCGCGCTGCCTGTGGGGGTCCGCCGCGCCAGCCTCCCACTCAGCCTGTTTGACGGAGGAGGCGCGCTCCCGCCAGATGTGCCGCCCGATGGCAGCCCCCCACCAGGGCACACGAGGAAGCGCACCGGGAGCGGTGCAACTCGCGTGTGGAAGCACAGGCCGGCCCCGACGTCGGCGGGCGGCATCCAGCTTCCCCCACCCGCCCACTCCGCTTGATGAGCGGTTGGGGGGGACGAACGAGCACGACCCGACGAGGATCTCTGACAGACAGTGGCTGACAAGTATTCCGGCTCTGGGTGTGGGCTCGTTGCACTGTATGTACGATTGACTCCAGCTAACGCGACATTTCGTTTTAAACATTAACTAGTGCCGCCATCAAAGCAACATGGCCAGTGCTCCTTGAATGCCGTGCGGCGTGCGAGCGGGGGGCTCCTGGTCCTGGGGCTAGTTCCATTTCACTCTGACACGCTAATCTTGAAAACGTCCAACGGAGCTCCGTGTTGCTCCCAGCGCCCTCCCCCGCGCTTCCTGCGGCCATGGCCGATGATACTAGTATGAGAGGTCATCTGGCTACCGCGAGCGCGACTCAACTCGCCGACGTCGTCCGATGATTGTGCCTCAAAGTCAGCCTCCGGAGGCTATCGTGGGGTCGAGCCGGCAGTAGCCGTGACATGTGGTTCCACCACCCCTCGTATGCTTTGCCTCTGACCGCCACCGTTCCCAGGCTGCCAAATGGGATGGAAAGGAAGGCTCGGCGAGCGTATAGAAGAGTGCTCGACCTAGTAGGGGCAACCTGCACGGCAGCAAAGGCAGGCGCGATGAGCGTCGTGACACCTGACCCGAGACGGGTAGCAGGAGTAATACCACTCGCGATAGGGCGAAGTCGAGCTCTGAACCCGGCGGGCCCGCCACACACCCCCGAACACCCCAACGCGAGATCCATTACACCTGACACAGCACGCGAGACAAAACCAGACATGTCCAGCGCCCCACAAAGGTACATCCCCAGGCCGCCCAGAGGCAGCTGCGACCCCGCTGAGTGGACGGCGTCACACAGCGCCACCCGCTGTGTGCAACCGTCTACTCGGCGGGGTCGCAGCTTCCTCTGGAAGGCACCGAGATGTACCTTTTTGCGCAAATGGTCAAATCAAGGTTTTGTAACGCGAGCTGTGCCACAGTGAAATGGAACTAGCCTGGGCCCGTGAGCCGTGTCCGGGCGTGGAGATGCGAGGGTCGCCCCCCACCACTCTTTGTGTATGTATGTGGAGAAATTTACCTTACCTTACCTTACTAACATGAGCCGTACTATGTATACAGCACTGTCCACCTCCACTGACGTCAAGGAGGAGAAAAGACGATCGGCCGCAGCTCGTGGCAGCTGCAGAATTTGCGGCTGCACGGCTCAAACGCACGCGGGTCGCCGCGCCGCACCAGGCTCGCAATCTCGCCCCACAGTGCCACCAGCTCGGCCTCCGTCTGGGCCAGCTCCGCCTCGTACTCGCCGCTGTCCGGCGGCGGCAGCTCCTCCACGACGTCGACGCCCGCCGAGCCCCCGCCGAGGTAGAGCAGCCTGGGAAAGCAGGCTCAGGACGTGTAGACGGCCGCGGAGGCGGTGGCGAGGGTGGTGGCGCCACGGAGCGGCGTCGGGGGGTGTCCGGTCGTTGTGGCCTGGCTGTAGCTGTTGAGCGCTGTGGCGGTGAATCGACACCGATATCGTTCAAAAGAACGCTGATTGTGTGTTCGCCTCTGTACGTCTCTCCTCAAGATTATGCCCACCTCAGCCGGCGCGCGCGCAGCTCGAGGCCCTCCCAGTGGGGCGAGGCGCGGAGGCCGCCTGCGGTATGGTCAGGGTCAGGGTCAGGGTCAGGGTCAGGGTCAGGGTTAGGGGGTCAGGGTTAGGGGGTCAGGGTCAGGGTCAGGGTCAGGGTCAGTGTCAGGGTCAGGGTCAGGGTCAGGGTTAGGGGGCCAGGGTTCGGGTTCAGGGATAGCGGGTGTCGACATCCAGCAGACGAACGTCCGGGAGTACGGTCTGGTGCGGTGTGGTCCGAACGCCGCGTGAATCGTGAATGCAGGGCTCCGGAGACAGCGGAGACAGCGGAGACAGCTGGACGCGTGTCGTCTCGAGTGTGCGACGTGTCTTCGTCTGTACTCCGCGTCTAGCGGAGGCCCGCCATATCTCCCCAGATCTCGCCAGATCTCGCCAGATCTCGCCAGATCTCGCCAGATCTCGCCATATCTCGCCATAACTCCCCATCTCTAGCGGAGGCGCGCCGCGCGCGAGCAGCAGCGCGTAGCAGCGCAGCTGGAAGAAGCTCTTCCTCCGGATCTGCGCGTCCGTCGCCGCCGAGTACGCGCGCGGGGCCTTGCCCGTCTTGTAGTCGACGATGGCGACGCCGCCGCCCGGCAAGCCGTCCAAGCGGTCCACCTTTCCAACCAGCTCGAGGGCAGGCAAGCCTATCTCGCCAGATCTCGCCAGATCTCGCCAGATCTCGCCAGATCCTCGCCAGATCTCCCAAGATCTCGAGGGCAGGCAAGCCGGAGGCTGGCTCCGTCGGCAGCTGCGCCCTCATCCACGCCTCGTGCGCGAGCGGCTCGCCTTTGGGGGCGTTCCGAGAGAGTTCCGAGAGAGTTCCGAGAGAGTTCCGAGAGAGTTCCGAGAGAGTTCCGAGAGCGTTCCGAGAGAGTTCCGAGAGAGTTCCGAGGAGGAGCGAGGGAGGGGAGGAAGGAGGGAGGGAGGGAGAGGCGGAGAGAGGAGCTCGCCATATCTCGCCATATCTCGCCAGATCTCGCCAGATCTCGCCAGATCTCGCCAGATCTCCCCGTATCTCGCGCCATGCGGCATCGCCGCCGGGTCCTCCGCCGCCAGCCAGTTGTCGAGCAAGCGGAGGCACTCGAGGCCCCACTCCCGCTCCTACGTATGGGTGCTCAAGACGTGCTCCTTCTCGTCCTCAACCAGGAGTAAGCACTCGAGGCCCCACGCTCGCTCCTCCTCCACCGACGCGAACAGCGCCTCCACCAGCGACGGTGCGGTGCCGCTCTTGGGAGCCTCGCGCCTGCGAGAGAACAGTCGGAGGAGGCTCCGAGCGGGCGGCGAGAGTGCTCCGAACCCCGTTGCTCACGAGTCCACAGGGCACTCGCAGCGACCGTGCGTTGGACTGTTTGGCCGATGACAGGGCCAACGCGGAGGGCAGCAGTGGTCACAGAGTCCCGGGCAGGTCCAGAGCATGCAGAGGGACAGACCGGGCAGGTCCAGAGCATGCGGAGGGACGGAGAGTGGGACGGGAGAGAGAGAGGCGGAGAGAGGAGCTCGCCATGCGGCAGGCGCGGCAGCTCCTCCCGCGAGCTCGCCATATCTCGCCATATCTCGCCATATCTCCCCAGATCTCGCCAAATCTCCCAGATCTCGCGTCATGTGGGACGGGAGAGTGCGCAGGGGGCTGCGCGCCGCTTCTTGCGCCACTCATCGCGCAGTACGTCGTGCAGCCGGCCCGCGCGCTCCTCGGGCGGCGCCTCGAAAACCTTCTCCAGCGCCGCGTGGACGAGGCTCCCCTTCTCCAGCACCTGGCCGGCAGCGCAATCGCGAGGTGCAGCCGAGGTGCAACCTCAGAGGTCGTTCCGAGCTCCACTGCGTGAGTCCCGGCTGCGTGGCTCCCGAGCACACACTGCACGCACCTTGCTCGGCGGCTCGGGCAGCCTCCACAGGTTACGGAAGAGGTACAGCTGCGGGCAGTCGCGGAAGGTCGCGGCCGCGGTCGGCGACAGCCGCGGCGGCATGACGAGCGGCTCCGACAGCCTGGCGGCAGCGGCATCGGCGACGACACTCGCCTGCGCAGACGTGTGGGAGTGTGAAGCCTGTGTGCGGGTTTGAGGCGCAGGCGGGCGGGCATCGCCTCTGCCGATGTGAGCATCGAGAGCTTGGGCACTCGAGAGGAGGCGCGGCGCGCGCCGGCGAGAGAGAGCACAAGCATAGTATGACAGCTCTGGGCGAGAGAGAGCATAGAGCATACGCGGGGGCGCGAATCCCGCGGTGTTATTAGCCGGTAAATAACGCTCGGCGCTCAGCGGAGCTGGGAAGAGGACCGCCGCAAGCGGCGTGGCGTGAGTCGGTTGTGCATCCCTCCGGGGGCCCCTCTGCGCCGGGGAGGCGTTGTTGGAGGCTAGGGCAAGCGTCCGTCGCCCTTTTCAAACTCGGGGCCCACTCCGCTACGCTCCGACCCGAATTTGGAGGGCCTGAAAAGTTTAAGGTGTTGCTGCGCAAAAGGGTGGGGAGCCGCGGCGGCGCCGCAGGCGCGAGCGCGCAGTGGAAGCACGCTAGCCATACATATTCACGCAGAGAAGCTGACGGTCGGGGTCGTGACGGCTCGAGGGTGCGCACACTAGCGGCCGGACGCCTCACCCGCGGACGCCTCACCCGCACGCGCACCCTCCAACATCGCCGCCGAGCCCAACGCCCTGCCGTCACTCTCGACGAGCGCCGCACACCTGCGTGGACAATGGGCAGACGTTTCCGCCTTGTGTCCTCGTGTGCCCGGAGAGCCTCAAGCCGGCGCGCACCGGTGGCAGCGCAGGATGAGGCGGCAGCAGTGGAGGGTTGGGGCGCATTTGAAGGCGCTGGCCCCGACGCGCCATCGACTGGGTCGTGGTAGCATTTGGTGGAGGCGCGCCACTGTTACGCCAGCCGAATTGTCCAGAAGAAGCATCTGGTAGCATTTGGTGTCTTTGGTCGCATCTGGTTGCATTTGGTCGCATTTGGTGGAGGCGCGCCACTGTACGCCAGCCAAATTGTCCAGACAGAACATTTGGTAGCATCTGGTGCCACTTGGCCACAGCGGTGGCCTCGTTGGGGGACCCGGAGGTGGCCTCAGTGGTTGTGGGCCTCGTTGGTGGACTCGGAGGTGGCTTCGATGGGGGTTCCGGAGGTGGCGGACTCGGAGGTGGCTTCGTCGGGGGACTCGGTGGGCGGGAACTCGGCGGGTGCCACTTCCGCCACCACTCATATGAATGCTCATATGATTGATAATGCCTCACATGAGCATTCACATGATTGATGATGGCTCATACAACACGCCACCTGGTACATGTGGTAGCATTTGGTGTCTTCAGTCGCATTTGGTGGAGGCGCGCCACTGTACGCCGGGGCCCCGATGCCCCGACGCCCCGATGCCCCGGTACGTTCGGCGTGGCTCACCCTCCAGTTTTCACCACCATCATTGTAAAATCACCAGTACAGTGGCCAGGGGCGGGGCTTGCATTTTTGCCGTCGCCAGTCGCCCCCCCAAACGCTACAGCGGGGGCGGCGGCGGCGGCGGGGGCGGCGGCGGCGGCGCGACGGGGTTGGTAGGGGGGTGGGGAGGCTGCTGTGTGCGCTGTGTGTGCGCGCACCGCACACCATACTCGAGTACGGCGGGAACCAGATGGCGAAGGGGGCGCGGCGGCAGCGGCGCAGCGCGCGCGCGGCGCGCGCGACGGAGGGGCGGAGCAGCGACCGCGCGCGCGGTCGCTGCTCCGTCTGTCCCGGAGCGCCGTCTGCGCGGGGTGCGCGTCAGGAGAGGGGGCAAGCGTGGCGGCGCGGGACGCGCGGCGGCGGCGGCGAGCAGCCGAGCGCTCCGTGCGCGGTGAGGCGGCCGGGCGAGGGCGCGGCGGGTGACGGGGACAGGGAGCATCCGGGCGATGAGAGGTAGGAGGTGCTCGCCGCGAGCGCTCCCGCGCCTGCGGAGGGGCAAGGCCTGAGGGCGGGCGGGCGGGCGGCCGGGCCCGAGTTGGGGGGGGAAGGGGGGAATAAACGCTGCGCCGCCCCCGCATCAGCGACACTGGCCGCGGCTCGCCGCCGCGCGCCGGCTCGGAAGAGGGGCTGTCGACGGCACAGCAGCGGCACGCCTCGGTGCTCGAGCCGCCGACAACCCCCCACCTCGACGTGACGGCCGTTCCCAGGGCCGGGGGGGGTGCGCGCCCGACCCACGCCCCCTCTCGCACCCCTCCGACCCCCCCTGCGCAGCGCACCTATCCGCTGTGCGCCGGCTCGAGCGCCTATTGCCAAATCGCGACGTTTGAGCGCAGCGCACGCGTCCCACACGTCACGCGCGCGCAGGAAGCTTGCGGCACCGCGGTAGCGTGTACTCACCGAGGGCATCGCGCCGAAAACCCCGCGCATTCCGCCCCAGCAGAGGCTGCAGCCTCTGCACAAGCTACACCACTGTAAGAATGGTGACTATATAAGTGTGGGTGGGCTTGCTTGCTCCCTTAGCCAGGAGCAAAAATGCAAGAATTTTTTTCTTCGACAACAATAAACGTGTCCGTCCGAAGCCGGGCCGCAGCCGATCCAAGTCGTCATGGGCGCTTTCGTGATTGTGTCTGGCTGTTTGGCCGAGTCCGCCTTTCCCAGGCCGGGTGGCAACTTCTCCGACGGCAACGCAGGCGAGGTCATGCCGGTCGAGGACTCGAATGTTGTCTCCGTGCAGCCTCGCTCGGGCGGCGCGCCACCGCCGCCACCCTCCTGCGACTGTGGGTGGACGACAAAGTACCCGTGTCCCGGCAGCCCAAGCGCCCTCGAGGGCGCTTGGGGCCAAGAGCTCGCAAAGGACGACGGTTCAGCCTGTTTTGACTTGTGCTGCAAGAAGCCGCCGCCGCCACCACTAGCGCCACCACTGCTGCCAGTGTGTAAAACCGGCTGCGCATGGACGACGAAGTACCCCTGTCCCACGGAAGATTATCCCTTCGCACACTCCTATGATTGGACGACAGAGATCGCAGAGGACGACGGATCAGCCTGCTTCGACGTTTGCTGCAAGATGCTACCGCCACCGCCACCCATGCCGGAATTTAAGTATCCCTTCTGGAGCTGTCGATGGAACTGGCTCGTCGGCGCTATCATTGTGATAGCTTCCTCTGCAATTCTAGAAGACCCGCGAAACATCGATTTCGAGAGCTTTATGCAGATCCTCCTATTCCCATGGCCCGCAATCGCGGGAGAACAGACGTTCACTCTGCAAAGCGCGGTAATATGGTCCATCGTCTTTTTGTATGTGACAGCCTATGTGGTAGCAGAAACCCTTTGGTCCTGGGAATGGACATCATTTTACGAGGAACAAGCGAATGCGCCCGGGAATCCACGTCCTTTCACGAATGCAATCCAAGCCGCGAACTCAAATTTCATCGTTGGTCTCATCCTTCTGCTCATCCTGATTCCGTTTCTCTTCCTGTTTGGGTTCAGGGTGTGGGAGGTTGCCAGGATACATTGGAGACCCCGTCGATGGGTCCTGATGTTGTGTGACTTGCATCCTTACAAACAATTCACACCGGAAGGAGCAAGGGGGGCAGCTGGGATGACGGCTGCAGCGCCAAAGCAACAGGTCCTACCAGATGTACAGAAGCTGCTCGTGGACGCCAATCTCGAGGCCTTTAGCGCTGGCTTGGCCCGGCTTGGTGTGCGGGGGATGTCGGACCTACGCGAACTGGAGGACGATGACCTCGCGCAGCTAAGCATGCAAAGTCTAGAGGTGAAGCGCCTCCGACGCAGACTCGACGATGGAGCATCTCAAGCGCCAATGGGGCAGCCAGTACACAACGATGATTTAGCGCTCGCCGAATCAGAGCAGAGCTCTCTTTACCCCAGTATGCGCGGTGTCAACCGGATCGACGGAGGCAAGTACTGAGTACCATTCCCTGGGCAGACAAGGCAAACCCCGAAAAGTGGGGCAAGAATAACCACCCACGAGCTTTAACTAAATGTAGGCATGGAGTGCAGTCTGAGAGCTACCACTTGTTTGTGCCTGTGCCCTGTCGCGACGCTCGGCTGTGAGAGAAGCTGTCTTTCGTTTTGGTCCTTGGAGCAGGAGTTCCGTTCCTTCCTGCAGAACATGTTCATGTAGATCCAGTGTGAGTCTGGACGTGGACCCCACGACTTGGCGGTGCCATGCCCCGATGCCTCAGTGGGTCTGTCAGTGCCCCGATGGCGATGCCCCGATGCCCCGATGCGATATTTGGTTGCATTTCGTTAGCTTGGAGGAGGGGCAGACCAATGTACGCCCACCAAATTAGTAAGAAAAACATTTGGTAACATTTGGTGGTACCCCCGATGGGATGTTTCAGGGGGGCGAGGCTCTTAGTCCACCAAAAACATTTGGTAACAGGAACGAACCGCGGGGTGCGGGTGCGCGAGGAAACATGGATACAGACAGACCTAAGGTGTCGGAGGCGCCGGCGGCGAGGGCGGCGCCCGCGCCTTGACAAAGCACCGGTTCGCCTCGCTGCCGGGGTACGCCTGCTTGCGCTTCAGCACAAATGCGGTCGGGGCCGTGTGCAGCTCGCACTCGTAGGGCGCCTTAGGTGGCGGGCAGCGGCGGTCGCGCGCGTCGTCGGAGAACTCGTACGACAGGCAGTCTGCCCTCTCGGCGCATTGGGTCTGGCAGTCGAATTGGTCGGTGGCGCAGCTCTTGACATCGGGGTTGGCGCGACCGTCCGCCATCCGGCAGGCGCCCCACCCGTCCAACGCCAAGCCGGAGGGCGACGTGCGAGTGGGGGGGTGGAAGGCGACGAAGGGAGACGCGGCCTTGACGACGTCGTGCGGGAAAGGCGCGCCCGTTTGCGACTCCTGCCACCCGCGCTTGGCGAGGCACTCGACGTCGTCCGAGAAGGGCGCACCGGGCAGGGTCGAGAAGCCCACGACACGCTCAAGCATGAGGCGGCACGCCCGCCTGCTGTGCCGGTACTCAAAGCCAGACAGCGCAAGGCTCAGCTCGGCGAGCGCGGCGCAACGGGCGCGAGAGACGTTGATGATCAGCATGTGCACGCTGCCGAAGTCGGCGCCCCCCTCGCATCCGCAGTAGGGCGCCATCCTCGAAATCGGGCCAGCCTTGACGTAGTCGGGCATCTTGCACACGGTTGCCAAAGGTTCACTCAGCGGCTGCAGCGTCGGTGAGGGCGACGGTGGCCAGGGCGGCGGCGGCGGAGGCGGCGGCGGCGGAAGCGGGGGCGGGGGCGGCGCGGGCGGGGGCGGCGACGGTGGGGGCGGCGGCGATGGCGGGGGCGGCGGGGACGGCGGCGCGGGCGGCGGCGCGGGCGGCGGCTGCGGCGGCGGCGCGGGAGGGTCGATGAAGAGGTACGCGTAGAGGTCGAATGGCGGCGGCGACTCGTCCCCTCCCGCCGAACTCTGGCGGCTCCCGCCGCCAAGCCCGGCCACCAGAGGGACGCCAGCGCTGGCCACATAGAGGGACGCCAGCAGCGCGGCACCGACGCCCAGGACAAGCCTCCGCCGCCACCGGCCCGGCGGGTGGGCCTTTGCAGACGGGCCACCCTCCTGCAGCTGCCGCCTATACAGCGCGAGGAGGTCGGGGAAGGGGTCGGGGGGAGGGGTCCCAGGGGGGGGGGGATGGGGGCTGAGCCGCGGCTGGCGCCAGCCCTTCCGGCGCCGCGGCTCGGCGGGCGCAGCCTACTCCACGGTCCGTCACAGGCGCTTGTCGTTCCTTCGCGGGACAGACACTCCGCCGCGCCGCGGCCGCGCGTGCCTCCGCCAGCTCAACGTCTGCATGCAGCTGGGTCTCGATGTAAGCGAGCTCGTCTAACACCTCCACCATCAGTGGATTGCCGCTCAGCTTGTTGCGCGACTTCAGCCACGGGAAGCGCTCCCGGTAGCCGGTGATCTTGTCGAGGGGGTCGAGGCACTCCCGGTAGCCGGAGGAATTGTTGTCGTCGCCCGGGTCCTCCTTCCTCGACATGCGCAGCAGCTGGTTCCAGGCTCGGGGTCACCTCTCTCGCAAAACAGCGCCGTTCGCCGCCGTGAGAAGAAAATACCTCGAAGTTCTCGAGGTGATATCCTTGGGGAAAATACGTCGATGATCGCAGCTAGGGGGAAACCCGGAGCGCAGAACTAACCCTCGGAGACCCGTGTTATGGCCCTGCGACCGCGCACCCCCCAGGGCTAGGGCTCTCTTGCCCGCAACCCTATCCCGATCGAAGCAGTGTGCAAAGACCTACGAGATCCGGCGTATCCCCACCCCCGTACGGGTCACAGAGGCGCTTTAAATATCAAAAGCGGCCGTGTTGGAGGGTGTGGCGTGACCCGCGAGGGCAAGGGCGGGACTTCTACTGGCTTGGGACCTCAAGTACAGGTCCAGGCCTCATCACAACCGCCGGGGCGCAGCTCCAGGCGGCCATCCTGGCGGATGGGGCGCTTGCGCGCGCCCCGGTCATACACATATGACCGGCGTGGGAAAAGGGTTAAATACACCGGCTCTTCGTTTCTTCAACATGGTGCATGATAGACACTGCTAAGCTTATTCGAGGCGGCAAGCGGGGCGCGGCGCGGCGGCCATTCAGCAAACTATTACCCTCCTGAGAGCCCAACGGGGCCTGCAGGCCGATTGAGGGAGGCTGCGACGACAGCCGCCGCTGCTTTGTTGCTTTCCGCTCGACGTGCTCTAGATCAGATCCGCCACATTCATGGGCATCTCCTCGATCTGCGTATTGTAGAACTGCTCGATCTCTCGCAGCATCTGCACGTCCTCGGATGTGAGGAAGTTGATCGCGACACTCTTGCGACCAAAGCGGCCACAACGGCCAATACGGTGGATGTAGTTCTCCCGGTTGGTGGGAAGGTCATAGTTGATGACCAGCGACAATTGCTGCGCGTCGAAGCCACGCGCAAGCACGTCGGTCGTAATGAGCACGCGACTGCTGCCAGAGCGTAACTCGCGCATGATCACCTCACGCTCCTTCTGGTCGAGGTCTGCGTGGATGGCCGAGCAGGTGAAGTTGCGCGCGTGCATCTTCTCTGTCAGCCACTCCACCTTCCGACGGGTGTTGACGAAGATCATCGCCTGGAGCCCTTTTTGTTGTCGTTTGTGTGCACTTGGTGTGCGACCGCCTTTTGTTGTAAAATTCGTTTGTGACCAACAAAAAGTTCGCGTTTGCTTTAACGAATACTTTCGAATACTTTGAAGTCTCGAAATCACGAAGTCGTAGTTGCTCTTTTGTGGTTTGCGAGACGTGCTTGCTTCAGAACAGACGCGAGAAGGTCGACGAGCTGTTCACGGGGTCCTCCCCCGCCAAACAGCTCGCACGGCCACGCCGTCCACAAGTTGAACGAGTCTGGGTCGCAGTGCAGACCCGGAGGGACGAGATCAATCGCTTGTAGACGCGCATCCCGCTCTGGCGGTGCAGGCGTGCAGCCACTCCGACCGATATGAACTGGCCTGTTTTACCGCCTTTCCTTGCGACTATACTGTAACTCCTGGCTGTCGTAAACCTGCTGCTTCGTCGGTCCTCGCTTCCATCGGGTCGCGGTAGATAGAAATCAACGCTCGCAGTCGACCTTGACTGCTTCCTATCGGCCTCACCACTCGCGCCTCGCCTCCGGCGCGCCAGCGGAGCGAGCATCGGACGGGAGGCTGAGAGCGGCAGCGGCCCCTCATCGTCTGCGTCGGCAGGCTGGAGCGGCGGAGTGGGAGCGATCATGTCGCGGCCGCGAAAGGCTCGAAACCTGTGGCGCTGTTGCGCGGCTCACGGCGAGTTCTGGCCGTCGCGGGACGAGACCGGGAAAAGAATTAACCTCGAAACAATGTTTAGCTCTAGGCCTCTGTGGGGACCCATCTCAGCTGGGCTGGACGGGTAGAGCTCTCCGGTACACGGTGACAATGTCCACGCCCGCCCGCGCCAGCGCCGCGCGCCGCGCGCCGCCTCCTCCGTCGACGGAGCGCGGCGGCGACGTCCCCGCAAGCATTCGGAAGGCCGCCAAGGATGGCCAAGCGGGAGCGGTGCTGTCGTGGTTCGACGGCGGTGGGTGGGTCGACGCGACGTTCGAGTACACCTTTGATGACGGCTCTCGTGAGAGCGAAATGACGCTGCTGATGATCGCAATGTCCAATGGCCACGCGGAGCTGGCCGAGGCGCTTCTGCGGCGCGGCGCAGACGTCTCGTTGCAGAACAACGACGGCAGCACTGCGCTGATTCTCGCTGCCACGAACGGCCACGAGAACCTGGTCGAGCTGGCGTTGCGGCACGGCGCGGAGGTCAATCAGAAGTACAGCGACGGAGACACTGCGCTGATGGACGCCGCCTACAGAGGCCACGAGCGGATTGTCGACACGCTGATCCGGCACGGCGCAGAGATCAACCTGCAGGCCAGCAACGGCGGCACCGCACTGATGCTCGCCGCCCTCCACAACCATCCCGCCGTGGTGCTTCGCGTGCTGCGGGCGGGCGCTGACATGACGCTGCGCTCTAGAGGCGGCAGGACGGCGCTGCAGATGGCCAAGGAGCAGGGCCACACCGAGTGCTACGAGGCCTTCAGGACGTATCTCGGGGAGGTAGCGGCAGCTCGGAGCAGGGCGCCGTCGGCCGAGGCGGGCGGCGCAGGGGCGGGCGGCGCACCCGCAGGCGAGGCGGCGGCGGGCGCCAGTGCCGCGGCCTCTGCCTCGAGCGGCGAGGGCGGCGTGGAGGCCGACCCGAGCGGCGGGGCGGTGGTGCCAGAGGAGGTCGTGCTAGCGGCTGCGCGAGGAGACGAGTCGCCGGTGCTGGCGTGGCTCGACGGCGGCGGGCGGGTCGATGCGAGGTTCGAGCACACCTTTGCTTGCGGCTCCCGTGTGAGCGGCATGACGCTGCTGATGGTCGCAATGTCCCATGGCCACGCGGGGCTGGCCGATGCGCTTCTGCGGCGCGGTGCAGATGTCTCGTTGCAGAAGAGCGGTGGCGACACCGCGCTGATTCTCGCCGCCTCGAACGGCCGCGAGAAGCTGGTCGAGCTGGCATTGCGGCACGGCGCGGAGGTCGATCAGGGAAGCGAAAGTGGCAGCACAGCGCTGATGGAGGCCGCCGATGACGGCCACGAGCGGGTGGTCGACACGCTGATCCGGCCGGCGCAGAGATCAACCTGCAGGCCAACAACGGCGATGCCGCGTTGATAGTTGCCGCCTTGTTCGGCCACCCCACCGTCGTGCGTCAGCTGCTGCGGGCGGGCGCAGATGCGACGCTGTGCACTGCGGAGGGCAGTACCG
Source organism: Emiliania huxleyi CCMP1516 (assembly GCF_000372725.1). NCBI lineage: Eukaryota > Haptophyta > Isochrysidales > Noelaerhabdaceae > Emiliania > Emiliania huxleyi. The sequence continues at coordinate 22,808 of NW_005198305.1, read as the reverse complement.
CGCTGCAATGGGCCAAAGCGAGGGGCCACGCCGAGTGCGTGCGCGCCCTCGAGGAGCACGCGGCGGCCGATGCGGCGGCCGAGAAGGCGGCGAAAGAGGCGGCGTGGGCTGCGGGCGCGGCGGAGAGGGCGGCGGAGAGGGCGGCGGAAGAGAAGGAGGCGGCGCGGCACGCCGAGGAGCTGCTGGCGGAGGTCGAGGCTGAGAAGAAGCGCGCCAAGGGCAAGAAGGGCAAGAAGAAGAAGAAGGGCGGAGGGGCGGGCGGGGCTGGGCCGTCGCAGGAGACGGAGGAGGGTGCCGAGGCGCCGTCGGAGGCAGCCGAGGCTGCGAAGAAGGCCGAGGAGGAGAGGATGATGAGGCTTCTCGAGAAGTGTCACGAGGAGAGGATGCGGTTCGGCATCACGGCAGAGAGCCAGGCGGCGGCGTCGGCAGCGGTGGCCGAGGCGGTGCGCTTGGACGCTGAGGCGGACGAGGCGGAGGAGGAGGCGGAGGCGGACAAGGCGGAGGAGGTGGCGGCCGTGGCGGCGCTGGCGGCTGCCGAGGTGGCGAGGGCGGAGGCCAGGGCGGCGCATGCGGAGGCCAGTGCGGCGCATGGAGAGGCCAAGGCTGCGTTTGAGAAGATCAAGGCGTCGCTAGAGGCGGCGGCGGCGGCACTGAGCGGGACCGGGTCGGCGCTGGAGGGAAGCGAGACAGCGCTCGAGGAGGCGGCGGCCGCTGCGGAGGCGAGGGGTGCCGCTGCGGCCGCGTCGATGGCCAGGGCGGTTGCAGCCAGGATGGCGGCGGATTCGGCCCAGGAGCGCTCATAGAGAGCTGCTCCTGCGAGGCCACGGCCGCTGAGACTCAACATTTCTTGTGCGGCGCGGACGGGGAGTTATTGTGTGCGGGCTGTGTCTAGGAGGGAGGGAGTGGGGCGCGGGAGCATGTCTGCTCACCCACTTGCACTGGGCCTTGCTGGGAATGCCGGGGAATGCCGTGGGGCTCCTGCCCGTGTCCGGGACTAGGTAAAATAAGAATATTCGCCGCGTTCGTGCCAGTGCGCGCCAGTCCGTGCCCAAGTGTAAAAGAAAGAATTTTTTGTAGAAACAAAACTGAAAAGCCAGGGAGGATGTGATGTTGTGAGCTGCCTCTGTGTCGTGTGTGCGTGAGGGAACCAGCGAATTCTTTTAGCGCGAAGGCCTCTCGACGCCGCGCATCGACGCGCCGCGCGCGAGTGCCGTTCCGCTGTGCAACGCTCTCACTCTCTCAAGCCCTCGCTCTCTCTCTCCCTCCCTCTATTTACGCAGGCCACCCCTCGCGGCCATGCCTCGGCCGATGTCGACCGCCGAGTGCGAGTCGTCCTTCATCCTTCGAGCGCTCGGCGAGGGCCTCCGCGTCGACGGCCGGCGGCCGCGCGAGTCGCGGCCGCTGAGCGTGGCGTGCGGCTACCTTGTTGAACCAACTCGCAATGCTCGAAAAGGACCCGCCCAATCTGCAAACACAAACAACTCCCAATCTGCTGCTGCGCGTCCGCACTCTGATCGTCACTGCCGTCACTCACACAAAAACACAACCACGGACCCAAGACGCACAAGCTCAGACAGTCGAGAAAGGGATAGACCGCAACGACAGTCAGACGTCAGCGCTGGGTCCCAGGGCGAATGCGATGACGGCCTCTAGTGTGAGCTCTAGCTAGTGAGCTCATCGCTACTATATGCAGCGAGTTAGTTAGGAGCCGACCGACCGACCCAGCGACCCTCGCGTCCGGTGCTCACCGACGGCTGGGCGGCCACCCGCCCGGCCGATGAGCACCGGACGCGAGGGTCGGTCGGCTCCTAACAACTAGCTGTATATAGTCGCGATCTGCCGGCGTGCGTATGAGCTCACTAGCTAGAGCTCACACTAGAGGCCGTCATCGCATTCGCCTTCCTGGTACCCAGCGCTGGCTTCTGACTGTCGTTGCTGTCTCTCTCCCTTCTCGACTGTCTGTGCTTGGATGTTAGTCATTACAAGAAATAGGCTCGTAGGACTGGCGCGTCGCTGACGACGAGCCGAAGCAAAAAGGGCTGGACGACGGCAAGCCCGGCTGCATCTCGCGCCGGGACGGCGATCCTGGTCTTGCACGCCTGCGGTCGAGCACGAGACGCCGCCCGCTTTCGGGATCCTTCTTTTCTTGATTCCGTTTGTTGCAAACGGAATCAGTTGCAAAACCCTGAATAAAAAACAAAACGCGAAAATCCCCTTTGCAGCCATTGTAGCTCGATCGGTCACACCGCCATCGCCGTCGGGGAGAGGGGGGACGACACTGCTTCGGCAGCGTGCACCTCGATCCTGTACCGTGTTTGTTATGACCCCCCCCAATGACCACACCAGTGAGGGAGGGCGAGACGATCGAGGGGTCCCGTACCATGCGGAATCGACCCTATCCAGTGCTCAAGTGCTCAATAGGCGCATTCCTGACTCAACTAGATGATGGTGTGCATGTCGAGCAAGCGCTTCTTCTCCTGATTAGTTAATAGGCGCATTCATGACTCAACTAGATGATGGTGTGCAGCATGCCGAGCAAGCGCTTCTTCTCCTGCAGCTCCGGCAGCTGAGCAATCGTCGACTGCAGCGCCTTGGTTGCGTTGCCCAGCGCCTCCGCCTCGCGCCGCCCGCGCTGATCTCCTCCATCGCCTATCAATTAATTACGGCTATTAACTAGTTAATTAACTAATTGCCCGCGCTGATCTCCTCCATCGCCTGAACGAGCAAAAGGGAGTCCTGACTGGCGGGCACTGGACTCATGAAGCGCTGACCTGGTCCAACGCCTTGCGGTACTGCTGCAACCGCTCGTCGACGTCGGAAGCGACGACCTGATTGATAACCACTCCTTCTCAAGCGATTGATTCACTGATTAACCGCTCGTCGACGTCGGAAGCGACGACCTGGAACGCCGACCCCATGTCGTTGCGTACCAAGTCCCGCGAGAGAGCATCCAGAACCGGACCGACATAAAATATCGAGCGACGGGCTCATCACACCTGGCCTTCACCGACGAGACCTCCCTCGAGCTCGAGATTTTGGCCACGAACGAGCAAATTGCCCGCTACCCCGCTCCCCGGCAAGGCTATGCTCTACATCAACTCGACCGGCATCGACTCGCTCGGCCTCAAAGCCGCCCGAGCGGGCGCGGCTCAGTGTCACCGGGTTTCGCGGCGAATTCTCGGGCGACGCTGATTTTCTGAAGGAAGAGTAAAGCTGGCCTTATACGCTCGCTCATTCACGGCTTGGGCGGGGGAATCCCCTGCTGATTCAGTTGTTGTGTCGTTGACACAGCAACACCTGCTCGTGCTTACAAAGTCCCTTGTGCTGACACGTGACACGATGTCCTCCAAGGACCTCCTCAAGCTGATCGAGGACTCGGCCGCCGCTGTGGACGTGCCGTCGACGCCGCTGCAAACCGATGTCGATAACCCGGGCGACAGCGTCGCACACGAAGCCACACGAAGCCAGAAGGCACACGAAGCCAGCACAAAGGTGCAGGAGGTGGTTGCCCTCGTCGCTCGCGCGGCTGAGCACGTCAAGGCCACCGGAGAGTTCTGCTTCGACAAGGCCAAGGACGCTCTCGGGGAACGCCACGGAGACAGGGCTCTGGCCGCCCTGGCCGGCGTCGCGGTCGGCTACACTTTGCACGCTCTCGTTGCATACAGGGGCAGCAAACGCATCGCGTGATCCGGCTCGGTCGGACACGGCGCTCCCAGTCTACCGACCACCGATCGCACAACGCAGAGCTGGATTTGAGCCGCGCGAGCCGCAACGGTCGCGCCGCGCTACTCTTGTCCGAGGGAGAGTGAGAGTCGCGCGAGCCGCAACGGTCGCCGCGCTATTTCTTGTCAGGGAGAGCGAGGTGGGTCTCACACACAGCTCGCTGTTTTCTCATGAAACGTAAGCAAATGCTCTCCACCGTCTAGCTAGCTTGGGTAGGCCTCTACGTAACGTATACTGCTGCGCGTGCTGCGCGGCTCAGGCGCAAGGGCTCAGGCGCCGGGCCGCGGCGCTTCAGCCCTCGGCGCTGCACTGGCGTCGGGGCTAGGCCTAGGCCCTCACGAGCCACCGCCCCCCAAAAGGCCCTCCCAGCAAAGGGCGAGCGCGACTGCCGGGTATAGCGCGGGGAGCGCGCCAGCGTGCAGCAGGGACAGGGCGAGCCGCGCGTCTGCCGCGGCCTCCGCCGCTTGCCGCGCGGGCCGCGAGAGGTCAGCGTTGTTGAGCCTCGCGACCTAGCAGCCGGGCCTGTGCCTCCGGGGTGTGTGAGGCTGTGCGTGAACCTCCCGCGCGTCGGCAGAGACACCTCGCGTCGCACCCGCGCGCAAAAGACGCGGCAGTTGCCGCTGTAGAGCGAGAGGGGGCGCTCGTCGTACGCCGCCGCGAAGTCGCGCACGGCGGCCAGCTTGGAGCCAGCGGGGACGGCGGAGCCGCTCGCACGTAGCCGCACCTCGCGACCGGAGTGTGGTGTGTGTCAGGCGAGGTGCATCTCATCAGTGCCTGCCTGTCTCCTCTCCATCTGCCTGTTCTCTCGTGACTCGCACAGGCGCACCTCGCCGTCGATGCCGCCGCCGAGGAGGACGTGCCACTGCACGGGCTCGCTCCACCACACCGGGTGCGCCGCCCCGCCGCGGGTCATAAAGTCCATGAGCAGCGAAGAGCTCTCGCACGCGACGGGAGAGCGTCTCCTCGAGCGGACCGCGACCGCCTGGTGCGTGTCCCGGAATAGCCAGCGAGCGAGCCCGCCGCCGCCCTCGCTCTCTGGGAAGGGATAGAAGCCCTTGACGCGGCAGGTGAGAAGCTCGGTTGCTCCATCGACCAGGGCTGGCGCGTTCGGCACGGGCGCCCCGCCGCAGCTGTCGACGAGTGGCCACGGCGGCTCAGCGCGAGCCCTACTGCTGCTGCTCGCCGGAGCAATGCTGCACAGCATGACAGGCAACGTCAGTGGATTAGCTTGCTTGCTGCCAGTCACCCCGACGCTCGCGCCAGCTTCGAGCAGCAGCCGCGCCGCCTCGGCCTGCCCGTGGCGCGCGGCCCACAGGTCAGCAGCGTGTCCTGGTCGCCGGTCTCGAGCCGCGCGTCGAGCCGGGCCGCGAGCGACGTGCTCCCGCACGTCGGGCCGGAGAGGAGCGAGCCGAGGTCGCGACCGCCCTGCTGTTTAGGAGGTGTGCGCCGAAGGGTATTTTCTCCTTTATTTAAGAAGGGTGTTCTCGAGGTTCTCGAGGTGGATATCCTTTGGCCGCGTTGGGTAGCGAGGATTGGTGTAACCCGAGCCACGGAGGCGTGTTTTCTGACGGCCGACCGTCAGTGCACGGAGTTGCCCCTTCTCCGACTGCCCCGGCTAGTTCCCGAGTTTCGCGGGAGTGACCCCATGCGTCAAACCCGAGACCTAGCGCGGGTGGGTTGGAGGGGCCTCGGAAAGGCGCGCAAGCACGCCCTACGTCTTCCCCTCCTCCCCATCGGGCCGCATGAGCGGCCACGCCTCGCAGATTCGTTTTCGCGCCTGGGTCAGGCGCGCGGGGCATCCCCCGGGTCGCTCGACCAGCGATCCGAAGAGTGGCCGCTATGCGAAGGAAAGAGTGGGGCCCTCGACGCCTCAGTCCGGCCCTCCGAGGGGGGAAGGGAATTGCGGGGTCCCCTCGGGCGCCTCAGTTCGGCCCTCCCGAGGGGGGGAGGGGAGCAAGGGGGTGGGGGGATCGGGGCGGGGGGGGAGGGGTCTCGGTTTCATGGGTCTAAAACTTGCCTTTCGGGGAGGGGCCTCGCGCCAAGCGCAATTGAATGCTGCCTGACCTCTTCCCCTCCTCCCTCGAGGCAGCGAGTAGGCAGCGAGAGGAGGTCTCGAGCGCCTATATGAAGGTATGTGAGATGGTGATGGGAATGGGTGGTCGGGCGGGCGGGCGGGCGGGCGGGCGGGCGGGCGGGCAAGCGGGGAGAGGCGGGCGGGCGGGGCGGAGCGGGCGGGCGGGGTGATCGGGGGAATCGTGTCCACAATCGGCAGCGGCGGAGCAGCAGCAGCAGCAGCAGCTGCTGTAGCAGTAGGCAGCAGCCTGCCGCAGATTGCTGCCGTTGTCTGCGCCGCGATCCGCCGCCGCGCCGCCGCGCCGCCGCCGCCTGCGCTCGCCGCCGCCTCGTAGACGACTCCTCTCGCGCTCGGAGAGCCGCGCAGCCGGCCGCGGGTTGAGGTCAAAGTGTGCAGCAAAGTGGCGGTCATGAAATCATCAAAATTTGAGGTTGCTCGAGACGGCCCGGAAATGGTCCCGCTTTGTTGCCCCGGTGCTGGCGCATCACACCTCGGCCGCGACGGGCCGGCTCCGCCGCTCAGTCGAGCAGCAGGGGCTCTGGCACAGTTTTGTCGACAAACTGGTCGAGCCAAAAATTGGCGAGGAAGCGGCACCGGCGGCACGCCGGGACGAATCTGGACCGATTACATTGTTTGGCACCGCGGCGGCGAGCCGCCGCGAGCCCACAGGAGAGCTGGGCGCCGCGGCACCAGACCGCGCCGCCAGCGAGGCGAGAGCTGCAGCCGACCGGCCGTGACATGGCAGTTGCAACGGCGGGACGCAAGAAGGGTGTGAATAAAAAGAAGGGTGTGAACGTGAACAGTAGTAAGGGCTCTACGCCCTTAAGAGTAGCCAGATCGCTGTCGATCGTTACGGCACGCATGGGGGGCCTCCCGGAAGCTAATCCTTTTCAATAGCAGTGCCCGCCACAACACAACAATCGACTGCCCGCCGAGCAAGCGCGGCAGCACGCTGCGCCGAGGCCACCCAGGGAGCGATCTCGGCGTCGGGCTTTCTCCTCGATGCGTTTACGCTGTTTTGCTTTGGCGACCCTCGTGGCCGGGTCGTGCTCTGCGTCGGTGCGCGCGCGCGTCAACGCACACATGTGCACACATGATGGAATCGCATCGCCGACGCTCGCCCCTCGCCCCCACTCCGCCCGCGCATCACCGGTCGACTGTGTCCATGGTCGTGCTCGACTGTGTTCGTACCTCATGTATCGAGGTTATGCGGTTTAGGAGGGGTGAACGTGAACAGAGTAGCCAGTCGCTGTCGATCGTTACGGCACGCATGGGGGGCCTCCTGGACGCATGATCCTAGCCCAATACATCCCACGGAGCAGATTTGGATTTTTGACAGAATTAATGCACTGCCCCCGCGCGGTACTAACGATCGTAGGTTTGGGGGCGGCGCCCCTCACGGCACCACACCGCCGCAGGACAGCCCGAGATTAGCCTAGCAGTGAGTGGGAATCTCGCCTGCCGGTCGGCTGGGCACGAGCCAAGCACTTGGGTGGCCGTCAACCGAGTCCGAGCGGCGTCTGAGGTGGGTGCCACGGCGTCTGCACGAAGGCGTGGCGGGGTGAGGAGCCAGGGGTGGTGAACACCTCCCCGTCGGGCTCGCGGCGCGCCGGATGGTCCGCCGAGGCCGCCGCCGCCCCGGCGGCGGCGATGGGGGCGGCGGGGCCGACCCGGCCGGCGTTTGTCGGCTCCACCTACAGAAGAGCAGTCTCTGTGGGTCGACGATACTGTGTTAGTGCTAGCACACGCCAGTCCGCACTTGTGTCGAGCCTGTCTGCTGTGAGAGAGAGAGAGAGTTGTAAAATTCTTCTCGTCGCTGGAGTCCTTTTCTTTCATCCGGCGGATCGGATCCGGGTCGAGCAGAGATCGGGCTCGAAAGACATCTCCGCTCTGTTGCACAGATCGACCGATCTGTACAAAAAAGCAAACACCCACGGGCATAACTAACACAATCAGAGCTACGTGGCTGGGTTCACAGCGATTGTAGGAAAACGAAGGGACACTTGGGAGGGCCGAACTGAGGCGCCCGAGGGGACCCCGCAATTCCCTTCCCCCCTCGGAGGGCCGGACTGAGGCGTCGAGGGCCCCACTCTTTCCTTCGCATAGCGGCCACTCTTCGGATCGCTGGTCGAGCGACCCGGGGGATGCCCCGCGCGCCTGACCCAGGCGCGGAAACGAATCTGCGAGGCGTGGCCGCTCATGCGGCCCGATGGGGAGGAGGGGAAGACGTAGGGCGTGCTTGCGCGCCTTTCCGAGGCCCCTCCAACCCACCCGCGCTAGGTCTCGGGTTTGACGCATGGGGTCACACCCGCGAAACCCGTGAACTAGCCGGGGCAGTCGGAGAAGGGGCAACTCCGTGCACTGACGGTCGGCCATCAGAAAACACGCCTCCGTGGCTCGGGTTACACCAATCCTCGCTACCCAACGCGGCCAAAGGATATCCACCTCGAGAACCTCGAGAGAGGACACTTGACGGTCGCGGCCTTCCGACTCGCGCCTCCGCCTCACTGGCACTATTGTAGCCCTGGCCGGTGCGCGTGCGGAGTTGAAGTTCCGGAGTGAAAATTCGAACGCGTTCTCTCCCGGTGACCAAAAAATGTCCACCTCAGAGGCACCTCCGGAGGCAGGCCGCCGCACGCCGGCGACACAGCTCCAGCTGTCGAACTGACCCGCAGCTCCTCTCAGAGCGGGAACTGTGACGAAAGTTGACTGAGGCGGTTGTCAGGAACCATCATACGGATCACATGGTGGCTCTCTCATGACGGGAGACGCCCGACCACTCCTGGGTGGCACTGCCACCGGTGTCGCTCGACGTCCTGTCGACAGCGTGCCGACAGCGACACAGACCATGTGGGACGCGTCGAGTATCGACCTCTACTGCTTACCCAGCCTTCGAGTGTATCCTGGCTGTGGTCCCACACCCACTGGTGTCCATCTCAGAGACCGCAGGAGGTCATGAGGGTCGGTGGGAGTGCCAACCCCACAATGCCTAAAAACCCAGCCCAGTAGGTACACAGAGACATACAGAGAGAACGCCGGCTCAGTCAGAACAACAACCTGAATCGAAATGTCACCTACACTTAGATTGTATCGAACCTAAAAGGGAAGCACAGCGCACGGCAGGGAATGCGTATAGGTGTGTGTCAGGGCTCCCCGAAGCCGAACTTGACCCAATTCCCCGAGTGCCCCGGCTTCGCGTCCATGCCCGTCGCCGTGGCCACAGCGGCCCGCTCGGCGCTGTCCAGCCCGAGCAGAAACTCGATGTCGTCGAAGCCCTCGGAGTCAAACGCGGCGGCGTAGGACTGCAGCCCGATGCGCCCGAGCGCCTCGGCGACGGCCGCCATGCCGCCATTGTTGGGAGGCGCCTCCTTGTGGACGGTGCGGCCGTCGGGCAGGAGCTCGAAGAGGCGGCTCGGAGGCAGGGAGGGCGCGGGAGGGGCAAAGAAGGAGGAGGAGGCGGCGGCGGCGGCGGCGGCGGCGGCGGGAGCGGAGGAAGGGGCGGCGGGCTCTAGCGCGGGCGCAGCGGCAGACTCGCGCGGGCGCTTCGCGGGGCGCGGCGGCGCCGCCGACCCGTCCTCACCGACTGCCCGCGCATACGCCACCGCCGCCTCCACCGCGGTGCCGAAGCCGCCGATGTAGACCTCCTTGCCGTCCACCTTGTGCCGCGCCTTGAAGCGGCCCGACACCTGCTTGCGCACGCCTAAGTAGCCGGTGCTGTTGCTGCTCGAGAGGTGCAAGCGCAAGCCCTCCGCCTCTGTCGCCACCGCAGGAGGCTGGTACTCGCCGACCGCGCGCGCGTACGCCACCGCCGCCTCCACCGCTGTGTCGAAGTAGCCGATAGAGATATGCTTTTCGTCCACCCTGCGCCGCGCCTGGAAGCGGCCAGGGGCCTGCTCGATCACGCCCTTGTAGCCGGTGTTGTTGCTGCTCGAGAGGTGCAAGCGCAAACCCTCCGCCTCCGCCACCACCGCCACTGCCGGCGCGTGAAGCGTGCAGAACCACGTCTTGCGCCCCGCCTCCGCCTCGCTCCTGAAGCCGGCGCACGCCAGGCACGCCCAGCGCGAGCAGCCGTCGGCATCGCACCCGACGGAGGGCGCCATCACCTCGCCCGCCTCGTCGTCGAGCAAAGTGCCGCACTCGCAGCAAGTGGCGGCAGATGCGGCGGCGGTGGCGGCGGGGGTCTCGAAGGCGGGCGCGGGTGGCGGCGCGGGCGCGGGTGGCGCGAGGGGCGGAGCGCTCGAGTCGGAGAGCGCCTGACAGAACAAGACCGCGACAGGTCTGAGGCGAGGCAGCACGGGTCCGGTATCAGCTCCGCTTCGAGTGCCTTGACCAGCTCGACTCGCGAGCGGTAGTGGCGGGCGGGCTCGGCGAGGCGGAACGCGTAGTAGTCGCCCGCAAAGGTGGCCTGAGTAGCCCGCGGCCTCCAGTGCACCGCCTGCAGAGACGAGGAGAGGTGAGAGCCCAAAGTACCGACCGTGTCCCCGCAGCTCGTCCTCACCCACTGGCCATCGACGTGC
>NW_005198305.1:5991-10913 GCF_000372725.1 Emiliania huxleyi CCMP1516 | reverse complement strand
TCATCATGAACTTGTTTGGCATCCCGCTCAATCTGATCGTCGTGGCCGTCTTCCTCTCCATCGGCAAGCTCGGCCTCGCCGGCGCCTTCGCTTGCTCCTTCTCCGCCCTCGCCCACGCCCTCGTCGCGCAGCTGCTGCTCCGTCACACGGTGCGGCACGACAAGGCGGCGGCGTGAGGCCGCGCCCGAGCAGCACCGGCGCGGGACGACCTCTCTGTACGCAGCGTGTCCCACGCTCTCTCTGTTGACCCTCTCCAGCTCCACCGAGGTCCGAGCGCTCACACACAACATTGCCATCGTTGCGGCACTCTACGCACTAAAGCCGTACGGACGTTTTATATGTTCAAAGGGGGTAAGGGCCCCGCCGCACCGCGCCACGCCCCGCACGGCGCAGATTTGCAGTCACACAGATCACAGTCCCCAACTGCAACTCCGCGCCCGGCCACACCACGCCAGGGGCCAGGTGAACAGCGAGGTGGGCGTGGTCGCGGCGGTTTGCGACCTTCTCGGGCGTGCCGAAGGGCGTAGCGGCGCGGGAGGCGCCGTAGGAGGAGAGGAGCAGCTGGGTGCACTCGAGGTGGCCATTCTCGCACGCAACGAACAGCGGCGTGGCGCCCTCCTCTGCGGCCTGGTCGGCCGCCGCGCCAGCGTCCAGGAGCAGCCGGACGATGTCGACGTGGCCTTGCCAGCATGCGGTGTACAGCGGCGTGTGGCGCCATCCGCTGCGGCTTGATTGTTCGCCGCGCCGGCCTCGAGAAGCAGCCGGACGATGTCGAGGTGGTCGTTCTCGCTCGCGATGAGCAGCGGCGTGGCGCCATTGGCCTTGGCTTGGTTGATCGCTGCGCCAGCCTGCCGGAGCACTTGAGCGCACTCGAGGTGGCCCTCCTGGCACGCCTTGAAGAGAGGCGTGGCGCCGTCCTCCTCGGCTTGGTTGACCGCCGCGCTGGCCTCGAGGAGCAGCCGGACGCACTCGAGGTTGTCGTTCTGGCACGCGATGAGCAGCGCCGACGCGCCGCCGCTGCTACCACCGTCGCCGCCCGTCGTCGCCCCGACGCTCGCGCCGGCCCCAAGCAGCAGCCGCGCCGCCTCGGCCTGCCCGTGACGCGCCGCCCAGGTGAGCAGCGTGTCTTGCTTCTCGGTGTCGAGCCGCGCGTCAAGCTGGGCCGCGAGCGACGTGCCGCGCGTCGGGCCGGAGAGGTGGGCGCGGAGCGAGGCGATGTAGGCGCGGAGCGAGGCGAGGTCGGCGGCGGCGATGTCGGCGAGCAGCGAGGCCGGCAGGGTCGCGGCGGGCGCCACATCACCGAGTCGAGATGCGGCGGCGACGCCAGGAATGGCGGTGTCTACAACGGCGTACGCCAGCGGAGGGAACGGGAGCCGAGGCGGAGGGAACGGGCGGCGGCCTCGCGCTTGGGCCCCCCAGGCGCTTTTGGCTAGTCGTGTGAAAGGGGGACCTGCAGCGAGCCCAGCGGTACCTGCCTCTTTGTTCGGGCAGTTGGAAGGCATCCATGGAGGGCTTGCTTACGTGTTGCTTGGGGGAGGGGGGCGCCCTAAGCACAGCCCCCAGCGCAGGCGACGCAACGACTGATGAGAGACGCAGGATCTGCACGCCAAAGTGAAAGTGGGGCCACTCCGCATTTTCAAATTGGTTTTGGGTGTCGGAGATCATCCATCGCAAGCATCATTGCTAAAAATCTCTCTCTCGCAAGCACTCATCAGTCAGTCACGTCAGTCAAAGCCGCGCCGAGCCGGTCTCGGCGGGAGACCTCGGAGCCGCACGCGATGCGGGCGTGCGCGATGGCTCCGTTGGCTCCGTACCTAAGGCAGATAGATTAGGGTGTGAGCTGCGGCAGCCAGTCGGAGGCCGCGATGGATGGCCCACAGGGCCGGCGGCGGTGAAGGCGTCCGTCGATGAAGGGATGTTGTCGAGGGAGCCATCGTCCTCCGCGGCTGGTGCACCGGTCCAGTTGTCGGAGTTCGAGATCGCAGTCGACTTGGAGAGTTCGGCCCGTTGACGAACTCACGGAATGTGAGCGACTTGGGGCACGCTGGGTCGAGCATCATGGCTCGCACCTCATCCTTCGGCCCAGGGACCAGCTGTTGGCGTCGCCGTTTTGATCGAGCTGCATCCACTGCATGGTTTCCACGTAGTCAAGCGTAAACGCTCAGGAGCTGGTGCCTGGGTGACTTGCTGATGAGAGCGCCTTCCAGGCGGCTAGTCGTGCCCCTCCCCCTAGCGCCTGGGCTGGGCTGTCCTGGCGGCTTTGCTGCCAGCGCAGTCGTCGCGTCCAGACCGAATGCCTCACGCACCACGTGCACGAGCCAATCGTCCGACGGCAAACCATCTTCCAGCTGCTCTGCTGGGCATCGGCACTGCGTCTCGCGTTGCCCCCTGGAACCGCGCCAGAGACGCAGCGCAGCAGTTGCCTTAAGTGAGTCTTTCGCTAAGCGCGGGTTAGCGCGGGTTAGTGTGTACTTGTTACGTGAAAACCCGCTGGGACCCAGCCTGGGGGGTCGCAGGAGGGGGGGGCAGAAGGTAAGATATGGGTGAGGCCAGGGGTGGGGACCTAGAATAAGTCAAAGGACATGTTCTCGGCCCCGCCATCGCCGCCGTCGCCCTCGTCCGCCTCGGAGGCGGAGGTCGTCGGGCGGGGCGTCTCGCCCGTCGCGAACCTGCCGCCGAACATGGCGTCGGCCGGCGCCGAGGCGCCGGCAGCCGTGATCAGCTCGGCAACCTTTCGGTCCCTGCAGGCCGCATCAATTTTGCCTCGCCGGGACGGCTCGCAGAGCTCGCTAGCGAGCCAGTCCCGGGCAACCTTCGTCGCCACGGAGCCCATAGGGACCGTGGCGTACACCATGTCACCGAACCCGCTGCCCCCCTCGGGAGGCAGCGAGTACCTGTGACCTCTGACAGCTGGTCTGGACAGAGGCACCTGACAGTGCCTGACAGTGCCCGACAGCCCAACAGATCACCTGACAGCACCTGACAGCCTGACAGCCAGGGCTCAGTCGAGGAGGTCTCCAAGCATCCGCTGGCGCGTCGGCGGTCTTTCCCGGTCTTGAGCGCCTCGACGAGGTCCTGGAAGAGCGGGTGCGACACCTTGCTCGCCCCGACGTTGAGGCCGTAGAAGAACTCTCCGATCGCCTTATCGCCCTTCCTACATACAATGGTCAGTACACAGAGACACTGCAGCGGGAACTTGTTGCGCAGCGGGAACTTGACCTGCGTGCCGATAAGATTCATCGGCTGCCGAAGCAGCTTGTATTTTTGCACTTCAAGCCGAGGCTGGGCCTTTTCTTCCTCTTTGGTGGCATAAAAGCGCTGGAGCAGAGACAGAGGTGTCATAAAACTGAAGTTTGTTCTCAGGAGGGTGGTGTTTAGAAACACCGGGGATTGGGTGGTGGCCGGTTGTTTAGCCGCCGAAGCCGTAGAGCGTGCGGCCCTGGCGCTTGAGCGCGTAGACGACGTCCATGGCGGTGACGGTCTTGCGGCGCGCGTGCTCGGTGTAGGTGACCGCGTCGCGGATCACGTTCTCGAGGAACACCTTGAGGACGCCGCGCGTCTCCTCATAGATGAGCCCCGAAATGCGCTTGACGCCGCCGCGGCGCGCGAGGCGGCGGATGGCGGGCTTGGTGATGCCCTGGATGTTGTCGCGCAGCACCTTGCGGTGGCGCTTCGCGCCGCCCTTGCCGAGTCCCTTGCCGCCCTTTCCGCGTCCAGACATGTCTGCTGTTTGTGTTGGTTGTGGTGCGGTCGATGATTGCAATGGGGCTCCACCCTGCTGGGATTCAGAGTGCGGTGAGGGGCAAAACCCTGCAGCGGCGCGCTGCAAGGCGCCCGAAGGACGTCGCGCCCACTCGCCCGCCCGCGCAGCACGGCCGCCGCCCTCGCCGCCCTCCTCGTCCGCCTGCCCGGCACCCTCGCCCACGCCGACGGCCGCGGATGGCTCGTCGCGCCCTCCGGGCCGGATCGTGGCAGCCGCAGGGGCTCGCCGACTCGTCGCCGCAAGCGCTGAGCCGGGGCACGGCTGCATGCCCGAAACTTGGTCTGATCGGCGCACAGGCGGGAAATCAGGTGTCCGGTCACCCCCCATATTCGGCATCTTGCCACGAATTTCACTTTCACATCATCTCGTGAGCCGCTCTCGCTGAACTGCGCCCCTCTGTTTGGCTGTGCCCTAATCTCGTGTCCACGATCTGATGCGCCGCCTCCGGATTCTCACGAGTCCCCTCGCCCGCCGCGCAGGAGCGATCGACTCGAACGGAGCGGCTCCAATTCTCCCACAACACCTCGAGACCCCCCCACATCCTCCTCCCGTCGACCACCTGCGCCCTCTCTCACTGCCCAAACGGCGGTGGCGGGGCGGATGCGGCGGCGCTCCGCCTCCGATGGCGATCCGGTCCGCCGCCGTGTGGATGAGCGAGCCGTCGGCCGAACGGCCGCGGGCACCCGAGGTACGGTCATCACGACACGACACCGAGACCAATCTCCAGGACGCATCTGCCGGCACCCATTCTTCTCTCCCGCCTCTCGCGCTGTCGCCTCTGCAACGTCCCACGAGTACCGCTGCCCGCTTGGCACACAGACGGTGCCCTTTCAGCCTCGGCAGCCGGGCAGCCGGGCAGCAGAGAAGCCGCGCGCGGGCGAGGGAGGCGGCGAGGAGGAGGAGGCGGCGGCGGCGGCGGCGGGGCGGCATCATCGTCGGCCCTGCGACGTGGGCCTTGAGAGAGGAACGCGCGCGCACTGCACTGAGGCGCACAGCGCGCTCGCCGCCCGGCGGCCGCCGCCGTAGCAGCTCAGCGAGGTAGCCGTCACCTCACTCGCGCCGCTGCCCTCGAGCCGCTGCTCTCGATGAGCGCGCGGCCTGGCGTGACGCCAGTCTCGCTGCGTGCGCCAGTGGTCGGCACCATCGTCCACTACACCGC
>NW_005198305.1:2368-5201 GCF_000372725.1 Emiliania huxleyi CCMP1516 | reverse complement strand
GTGCAGGCGCTCACCTCGCTCGAGGTGTGCCTCCCGGAGGCGCTGCCCGACGACTTGCTCGAGGGCAAGCGGGCTGGTGGACGCAACGCGTTCACCGCCTTCCACACGCGGGGCGTCCGCGTCGTGGTCACCTTCGGCACGCGCGAGCTGACGTGCCTAGGCGAGCCGACGTGGCGGTGTTGGCCGGCGGACTCAGCGCACTGGTACTCGATCGGCCTGCTCCGCCCCTGGTTCAGCGAGTCGCTCCCGCCCGACGAGTGCGAGCGGCGCATCACCGCCCACTTTGAGGCGGGCGCGCACCGCGAGTACCGCGAGCCCAACAAGACGGACCCCAGGCGCTGGCAGTTCGACGACGGCTCGGCAGTTCCGCTCGGCGGCAAGACGCGGCTGCCGGGCTCGGCGTGGCGGATCTGGGGGCTGCGAGGCTACCGGCTGCTCCCGGACGGCGGCGCGCATGGCCGCGACGGCAGCCTCGTGCCCGAGGCCAGCCTGGCGCAGATCGCAAAGGAGGAGCTGCTGCCGTGGCCCGGCGCCGCCCTCGACTGGCGGCCCTCGGAGGCGGACGCGGAGTGCTGGTTCCGCCCCCTCGACGAGGAGACGACGGCGGCGCTCTTGCGGCTGCAAGCGGGTCTGCGCGCGCAGCCGGCGCGGCCGCAGGGGCCGCAGGGGCCGCAGGGGCCGCAGGGGAGCAGGGGCAGCAGGGGCAGCAGGGGCAGCAGGGGCAGCAGGGCGGGGTGGTCGACGGTCGGAAGGCGGACACTCGCGTCGGGCGCGTGGTGTGGCACCTCGCGCCGACGGGCCCCCGCGCGATGGTCGTCGTCGGCCACGCGTCGTGGGGAGGCGGCAATGAGAAGAGCGGGCTGCGGCTCAAGGCGCTGCCGACGGCGGGCGAGCTCGCGGGGCCTTGCGCCGCGCTGCCCCCGCTTCCGAAGGCGGAGCAGTTGACTGCAGACGTCCTCGCGCCCGTCTCGCACGTCCTCGCCTTCAACGCGCTGCTCGACGCGGCGTGGTGCAAGCCGAGCGGCCTAGCGGCGGGCGCCGAGACCGTCGCTTCGAGCAGCGCAGGCGGCAACGACCAGGGGCTGGGCGCGTTGGGCAAGCGCACAGCGGTGCCGTGCGACTTGGGTGCGGGTGCCAAGCGCCAGCGGCCCGGCGCGGGTGAGTCCGCGCGCTCGCTGCCGCCGAGTGAGGTGCCGGGCCGCTGCGCCGAGGTGCTGGAGGGACTACGCCGCGTGCCTCGCTTTATGGATCAGAGCCCGGAGGAGTTCTGGCTCAAGCACGGGCCAGCCGGACCGTTCCCCTTCCCTGAGCGCTGGCTGCATTGAGGGCGGAGCTGGGGGGGCTGTTTCAGGGGGCGGCGCTGTCACACGGGCGCGTGTAAGACTGGCTGGCTGGGGAGGACATTGCGAGCGGGCGGGGACCGGGGCGAGCGTGGGGGCAACGGCCAACGCACTCACTGGCTGGAGAACGCCAACACTCAGAATGAATTAAATAAAAGAAAGAAAACATACAGCCAAGGGAGCGATGGGAGCACTGCATCAATTTTTTCGAACCCGCGTATTTCTTTGCGAGGTCCACTCGCGGCGCGGCCACATGACCGTCTGGTCGGCGGAGGCGATCGCGCGTCGAGAGACCAAGCGCGGTCGCACAGCGCTGGACAGGTCCGAAGACCGCAAAAGGCAAAAGGGAACGTTGTGCGAGGCAGACGCTGACCCTCGACTCTCACCGCTGCTCGCCTTCATCACCGAGGTCGTCGGCCCGCTCGGCGCGCCGTTCTGGCCAGCTAGCTCGGCCGCCGCCGCGCCTGCTGACACCTCTGCCGCTCCCGACGATCTCGAGGAAGGAGAGATTGCTCTACCGCTTGGGAGCGATGAGTCTGCCCAACCTGAAGCGGAGGCGCGGCGGGCCGCTGCGGGCGCCACCGGCACCGACGGCCTTCTGTCCAACGTCACGGTCAGCTCCACCTCAGGGAAGACAGTCTACTGGCAGTGCACGGTCTGCTCCGCCAGGTTCAGGGGTCGGCAGAGCCTCGCGGATCACACGTTGGCCAAAAAGGACCCTCCGCATCGGAGAGTGGCGGAGGCCGATGAGTTTATTCGGTCGTGCGCCGAGACCAAGGCCGCGCGGAAGGCACGTGACGCGGCGGCGGATCTCGTTCGCGTCGATGACCTCCTCGTGCAGCGCGGCCACTGCAAAACAAGGGGCGAAGCCGCGAGGCTCGTCCAGGCCGGGCGCGTGCTCACAAGAAAGGCAGCCGGGCAGCCCCAGGTCTTGGTCAAGGCCGTGGGCTTGAAGCTAGCGCACGACGCGCCCTTCTCCCTCTCCGACCCCGCGGCCAGCTGGGAAAGCGAGGTGGCCTTGGTCCACCAGTGGGTCGCTGACGGGCGGCCTCTCAAGGCGCTCATCGGGCACCGCGCGCAGGCTGCTGCCGGCGACGCGAGCGCTCCGCCCGCTCTTGCTGACCCGCCCGTCGCTGAGGCGGCGGCCGGCGCGGAGGCGGACTCCCAGGCCGTGGCGCTGGTGGCCGAATCTGCCCCTCTCGCCGCGGCTCGCACATCCCACCTCCCCGCCCTCCTCGCCTTCATCGCATCCCGCCCAGGCCAACGCCTCCGCGGCTCGTCCGGCATCGCTGAGTTCTACAAGGCGCACCCAGAAGCCAAGGGCCAGCTCCCCAAGCTCGCCCAGCTCGCCGAACAATGCCCGCAGATAAAGATCGAGGTCCTCAAAGCCGGCGATCCCTGGCTCACGCTGGCATCGCCTGCACCATCCGCACCGCCCGCCAGCGCCCCTCAGCGCGGCGCAGCCGGATCCGACCTGGACTCTTCGCCGCCGA
>NW_005198305.1:0-2268 GCF_000372725.1 Emiliania huxleyi CCMP1516 | reverse complement strand
CTCATCCAGCCCGAGGAGGCCGGCCGCGCAGGCATCGAGCAGCACCGCGCGACGCGCACGGAGCTCAAGGCTGCCGACGCCGCTTACAACCAATTGTGCCAGGCAGCTGGCACAACGGCAGAGTCTCCGAGCGCGCCCGCCGCCGAGCAGGCGCGGCAGGCGCGGCCAGTGCCAGCCGCCGCCCCCTCTGCTCCCGCCCTCGCTTGCAGCAGCAGCAGCAGCAGCAGCAGCAGCAGGCAGTGCGGGGCCGTGGGCGGCGGCCTTCGGCGTCGTCCTGCCGCCGCGTCTCGCACACGAGGCGTGGCGTCAGCCCCAGGCGTGGCCGCTGCAGCCGCCGCCGCAGCAGCCGCCGCTGCCGTGGCCGCCGCAGCCGCCGCCGCAGCACCTCCCGCCCTTGCAGTCGGCGCCGGGCGGGAGGCAGCGCATGTCTCTGGTGGAGAGAGGGACCTCCGAGGGCGGGCGCGCGTACGGGCAGTGGCGACGATGCCTCGACGCGCCCCACACCGCCGCCCCCTACGCTCCCGAGACCGCGGCGTGGGCACAGCCGCCGCTGCCCCGAGGCCCTCCGCCGCTTTCGCGGCCCCCTGCCCCACTGCCCAGAGGCCCTCCGCCGCTCCCTCGCGGCCCTCCCCCGTCGCCCTTCGATGTCTTCCCGCCTCTCCCGCGCGGCCAACGTCCGTTGGCGTCCCCGCACGCGCTGCGGCTCAACCCGCTGGCGACGCCATTCTTTCCCAGCGCCGGCCTGTCGCAGTCCGCGTTCGCGAGGCGGCCAAGAACGATGCACTCGTAACGAGAGAGAGAGAGAGAAACCCAGCCGGTGTGCCGGTGTGATCACTGGTGTGTGAGAAGAAGAAAATTTGAGGCGTGTGATCACTGGTGTGTGAGAAGAAGAAAATTTGCGTCGGCCGTCGCGCATACCGTACGGCTTTCACCAGTGGCTCGGCTCTGCATGCACAGGTGGCGGCGTCGCGGCACCGCGCAAAGGTAAGTACCCACACAACGAGAACAAAATAAGGGACACAATGAACAACCATGCGGCGACGGGACTCAGGCTATGACCCGCCCTCGACCTCCGCGGCCTCGGCCTCAGCGGCGCGCAGCGCAGCAGATTCTCTCCGCAGCTCCTTGACGACTGCGGCGAGGGCCTGCGCAGTGCGAGAGGAAGGGCTGGATGAGGTGGCGAGAGGCGGCGGCGGGTGAAGGATGGTGTGCAGGCAGTGTGTCACACCTCGGGATTGACGCCCTGCTCGGTCAACCCGATCAGCACCGCGAGCGTCTCTCGGTCGAGCCCCGTCTCCAGCAATTGAGAGAGGTCGTACAGGGCTGCGGGGAGGAGGCGGGAGTTCAGCGGCGGCGGCGCGGGCGGCGCGGGCGTAGCGAGAGCGCGGCTGGCGATGCGACACCGTCCATATCGCCTCGAGCGCCCGGCGCTCGGCGGGTGAGCAGGGGAAGAATTCTTAAGCAGAAGCCTGTCTCACAGCAGGGGAAGAAAATCCGCGGCAATCCCCAAGTGCTCTGGGCATGACGCAGCGTCGGGAAGGGGGTGCGTGTTTTCGTATTATCGTCGAGTACACGTATTGCTCGGGGCGGTCGCTAGGGGAAACCCAAAGGCAAAGCGCAGAACCAACCCTCGGAGACCCGTGTTATGGCCCTGCGACCGCGCACCACCCCCCAGGGCCAGGGTTCTCTTGCCCGCAGCCCGTCCCCGAGCATCCAGCCCGCTGGGTGCGCTTCTTTAGCTCCCCGCCCGGCCCTGGGAGCTGGGTTAGGGAGGGTGCCCACTGAGGGAGGGTGTAGAGGATGTAGAGTGTAGAGCGCTGTAGAGCTGTAGAGATGTAGAGCGCTCTGGAGCGCTGTAGAGCTGTAGAGCTCTACATCGGCTGCGTGACGAGGCGGGTGCGTTGTAGAGCGATGTAGAGCGCGATTTTGCTGTAGAGTTTGTTGTAGAGGCTCTACAGCCAAACCGCCGGGAAGGCAGTGACTCAAAGAGGTCGAGTCGCACTAATGGGGTGTCTCCGAGCTTACTGGAGCTCTGATGGACGGCCCTGACTATCACTGACACACAGAGACGGTCACTCTGACGGCACACAACACCCTATAACTGCGTCATGACCAGCCTGCCATGCGTCGCCGGTGCCGCATTCGTCGCTGTGCTTCTTTAGCAGGCGGTGGACTATCGGCTGCGAGGACGGTCGCATTTGCGCGAGGCGAGGCGAGCATTCAGACGCGTTGCATGCGCCATGACTCGCGCCAGCGCGTGCGGGAGCT